>NC_048409.1:30181482-30182053 GCF_013103735.1 Etheostoma cragini
TTTTATCATTATATTTCCTGACCTGCCAACCGCTCTTTAACCCTTTAATGTATGGACTGCAAATGACTAAAATACGTACCTCATGTAAATGTCTTATCTTTGGTTGTTAGAAAAATCACGCTTAGAACATTTGTTTCTTTTTTAAATCATTTGCATCCAAGCTGCTGGTTTGGTATTTCTGTGTCTCATGTGTTAATCCTGAAAGCTAAGGGGGCCTCGCAAAGAGCCCAGGATGTGTCCCTGAAGGAAGAACGCATGCTGTGGAGGAGATGCCGTGCCCGAGATGAGAAGAAAAGCTGCTGATTCAATCCACTGAATAACTAACTTGACTCCCAACTCCTTTAAAAGACTCAGTTGTGAACATGCTTCAGTTATCTTTCTGTATTTGCTGTAAAACTGATTCTGTTTGCAAGTAAAAATGATCTTTAAGACAACTCCAGTGATTTTGTCCATTCTTTGAGAAATAATTATCTTAACATTGGTAAAATGTAAACTAATGCTTAAACATCAATACGTTATTTAGAAAACTATGAAGAAAATAGAAATACCCCCCCCCCCACTCTGATATCTC
>NC_048409.1:30182305-30182508 GCF_013103735.1 Etheostoma cragini
CCCCCCCCCCCATGGAACTCCCCGCCCATACATACACATTAGAATACCTCATGAAAGCCTTGAGATAAGCCTTAACCCTCTAATCACATAACATACAGTACCACCTGCTTTGCTGCTTTTCCTCTTTTATTTGCTATTACTGTACTTTATTGTAGTGTCTTTGGGTACCTTGAAAAGCGCTATGTAAAAAAACATATTGTTAA
>NC_048409.1:30182608-30183782 GCF_013103735.1 Etheostoma cragini
TTATTTGCTATTACTGTACTTTATTGTAGTGTCTTTGGGTACCTTGAAAAGCGCTATGTAAAAAAACATATTGTTAAAGAGTATAGTAAGGCGATGTTTTATGTGGCAAAACCAATATGATACAAAGAAGCCAAGTATCGATTATTTTTAAAATATAAATTGCACTTGAGAATTTAACTTGTGGGTACTGGAATAATTAAAGAAACAGGAACAATTCAAAGATGAACAAACGAAGAAAATGTATCTTTAAAAAAAAATTGCAATAATAATATAATTGTTTTTATCTGTGCGAAGTAAAATACAAGATTCAGGTGGGGGGCTTTAACATACAATTCTGGAGTAATAATTGAGAGAATACTTGACGCAAAAGTGCATTTGGTCCCACGGTGGGCTGCTGCTGCAAAGTGTTTTTAAGGTACAATATGTCAATTCAACCATCTTCATCTGCTTATCTGGGGTCAGGTCTCAGGGGGAGCAGTTCTAGCAGGGGAGTCCAAACATTTCCGAGCTACATCAACCAGCTCCGCCTGGGGTTTCCGAGGAATTCACAGGCCAGGTTAGAGATATAATCCCTCCATCTAGTCCTGGGTTTTCCCCGAGGCCACCTCCCAGCTGGACGTCCCTCCACCTAGCCCCGGGTCTTCCTTGAGGCCTCTTCCTAGTTAGATGTCCCTCCACCTAGTCCTGGGGCTTCCCCGAGGTCTCCTCCTAGCTGGACGTCCCTCCACCTAGTCCTGGGTTTTCCCCAAGGCCTCCTCCTAGCTGGATGTGCCTGGAACACCTCCCTAGGAGGTCCCCCAGGAGGCATACTTACCAGATGCCCAAACCACCTCAACTGGCTCCTTTCGACTCAAAGGAGCAGCAGCTCTACTCTGAGCTCCTCTCTGATGACTGAGGGAAACGCCAGCCCCCCACCTGATGATACTAATTTTGGCCGCTTATACCCTCGATCTCGTTCTTTCAGTCATGAACCTTCTGACAATGACCATTCTTTGTCTGGCCCCGCACCTGAGACCACCTTTCCATTGGAGACCCTACCAGGAGCACACAACCCCAGACAACACAGCCCTCAGATTCATAGGGTTCTTCTCCACCACAATAATGGCGGTTTTCCACTGCGTGGTATCTACTCGACTCGCCTCGGGTCTACTCGCTTTTTTTGGTTTTCCATTAC
>NC_048409.1:30183882-30185311 GCF_013103735.1 Etheostoma cragini
CCCACTGTATGTACTTGATTACCTACTCTTTGTTGTTTCAAACCTAAACGTTATATAGCATTTACACATGGTAGCTGGGAAGTTTGGAGAATCTGTTTTATTGTGTAAATTTATGTCTTAACTGTTTACAAGCAGTCTAGAGCATGTGTGTTAGTGCAATAAGTCCAGGCTGTGGCTCAGTGTTTGAGTAGTTGTTAAGACTAGAAAAGCGCTGTATAAGAACAGCACATTTACATTTAGAATAAGTGTAAATTGGACATTTAAACTAATTTGATTTCTGCAAATCTCTTACAAAGTGTAACACTGGAAATTGTTCATTCTGTGCTAACTTGTAAAAGGTTGTGTTGTGAATCAAAGGACTGCCATGATAAACTGCATACAGGTTTCATGTTTCTCTTTTGGTGCATACTTTGATGTTGGTCTTTGTAAATACTTACTTTTCCTGAATATTAAGTGTTTTTTTGCTGTAATTATGTGTGCCAATCCACTGGTGATTGGTTGTAGCGCCCCCAAAGGCCAATATTTGCCAAGTTTGGTCCAAAGCATCAGCGTAGCATGGCAATGAAAAATGTTTTGCGGTAATAACAAAGATAGGCAAAAGTGTAAAAATGTATTTGTCCATTATTTTTGTATTTTTGAACCAACCTAATTTATAATTATAACGTTTTTGTCTGGGCACTCTGTAGATTCTTTTCACAGCTTTTCAGGCAGATTTAACCAACAACCTTCCATTCAGGAAATGTGTGGATATAAGGTTTCAAATTTATGATGTAAGGTGTAGGAGTTATAGGGAAAAAGATGTGATTTTGGTTATGGACCCCTTTGCTGTCAAATGTCTCAATTAAAAAAGAAATGTCACCGCTCAACCATGCATGCTGGTACTGGGTTTCTACCCCCTCAACTTTGGACCCTAAGAAAACGGTTTCTTTTTCTAGAAGCAAGTTTGTAGTCTTCATGCGGATGTCATTATCATCAAATACAAGTAATAGTTTACTCATATTTGTAAATTCATCCCACCACTGCTACCTCGTGCCCACCCCTTTTCTTGTCATGATTTCGAGGTGACTAAGAAGTTTATCTTGGAGAGAACCAGCCTTTATGAGGTGGGACACATCATTTCAGCCGGAGTTTGTTTAAGAGGATTTCATTCAGAGGAGGTTGGTCGGATGATCCTGAACCTGTCACTCCAGCCTCCTCTGCACCTAAGGCCAACCTTCCACCAAATTACTTTCCAAGACGTTCTGACAAAACCCAAACTGTTTGATATTATCTGAGACTGCACCAAACAGGAAGCAGCAAACTGGGTAGAGCCAGTGTTATTTATGGTTTCAAGGTGCTGTGCAAAACAGAAATGTGTTATTTTTTTAAGCATCACTTAGAAACAAGCAGCTACTCGTTGCCACAGCGACCAGGTGCTCTGGTAATGAGG
>NC_048409.1:30185411-30189960 GCF_013103735.1 Etheostoma cragini
ATTAAAGTTCTATTGTGTGGGAAAAAAAGACTTGTTTTTGCCCTTTTCTTGAATCAAATATATACGGGTCCAAAATGAGCCGAAACACCATAGATGTTACTATATTTGATAATATTAAAATTAAAATCTTTTTTGTGTTGAACATTTAAAAAATTTGTTTTAATATCTCTCAGTTACACTCAGGTAACAGAACAACTGATTATTTTGTTGCCTTCTACTCTTAAGGTTCATTTGACCACTTTTATGACATTGAAAACGAGGGGTATGCTGTTAAAACAAAGGCCCAGGGGGCCACAAAAAAATATTAATACCAATCTTTTCATGGATAAGGGAGCCCAACCAGCTAAACAAGAGTTAAGAAAACATTGGATGATAAAAGATTGTTTTTAGGGTATTTTATGGCTAATTTAATACACGGGTCCAAAATGACCCGCTAACACTTCAGATGGCAGCAGAAAGCTAACACCAGAGGAAGGTTAACAAAGTGTACTGTGACAACTATAATATTGCCAAGCTGGCCTGCTCTGATACAACAGCCAATAACATTTTGGGACTTGTTAATATATTTACTGTAATCTTTGGTCTTATAATCTTAAATCTTTTCTCTTACATGAGGATCCTTAAAGTGTGTTTTTCTGGTTCTAGACAGACCAGACAGAAAGCTCTCAGTACCTGCACACCTCACCTTTTGTCCCTGCTCAATTTTTCCTTTGGAGCTTTCTTTGAAATAATACAGAGCAGGTTTAATATGAACTATTTACCCAATATGTTGCGTATTTTTCTGTCATTGTACTGGATTACATGCCAACCACTCATCAACCCTTTACTGTACGGACTGAAAATGTCCAAAATACGCATTGTATGTAGACATCTGCTCTTTGGGGGCGAAAGGTAACTTAACATGTTATTTGGCAACTAAGTCATGAATAAAAAGAAATACATTTAGTTAATGAGATATATTCAATAGTACTTTTGTCAACTGTATCTATATAATGTGACAACCTGTTACTATATTTTAATAAAACACAGACGACAAGGATGAGTTGAATGATTTAGCAAAAGGCTTTCTTTAAATCCCCAACAAGAGATTTATGCAGTGTTCTACGTTTGGGTTTTTGTAATAAGGTTTTAGTAATTTTACTGTTATCAGACTCAGGTACATGAGTTATACTTAATAGATAATGAAACAGCCATTTATAAATGAAATCATGTTCCCATCATGAACCAGTTGCAAACTATTACTAAATGCTTTGTCCATCATTTGTAAAGCATAGCTCCTGTGTTAATTCTCATAAATAAAGCATTTTTATACACACTCATTAATGGTATCTTCATAGTAAATAAGGCTCTCAAAAATAATGTTCATAAATAGAAGTTTGACAATTAATAAGTACAGCGAAAGCTTTTGTAAATTAAAGAATTTTCTCTTCATAAACTATCTACAAATCTTAGTAATGTCCCTGTGCATCTTTTGTAAAGCAGAGTTCCTATTTTCATTCTAATCAGTAAAGCATTTGTAAATACATTTAGGAAATGTTTTTTCTATAATAAGTTAGACATTGTGAAATGTTTATAAGTGTTTTTTTTTTAAATAATTAATAAATTATGCATTAATCACTTGCAAATTAAGTAATTTATCATTATTAACTAGGAACTCTGAAATGTACTTATCAGGTTGGTGAAAAACTAGGAAGTTAATGTTTAACAGACAGTCTAGACCTACATTTGTTCATTAAACGTTATGATTTAGAAATAATAATAATAATAATAATAATAATAATAATAAAAATTTGAATTTATAAGTGGCTTTTCACAAACTCAAAGCCACTCATAAATAATCCTAAACTAATAACTGGGGTGTTAATACAAATATTCCAAATACTTCTCAATAATGAAACCCGAGACTACTTCAGGAGTTACTGCTAGTTATTTAACTACATGGCGTGAGTAGTGAGTGGTATTCACAGGTTTTTAACTCAATACGTGTATGACGTCACATTGGGGAGAGTAGCCTCAGCCTAGTACTTGAATGATGGCGAGTGACTTGGATGAGGAAGCGGTGGAAAGGCCAGCAGCTGTGTAATTTTGAACCTGCCAGAATTGAGAGGGGAAATGAGGAATTGCCGAGAGTTGGGGAAGTCCCCTGGTGAGTTGCTCTCATTAAGCAATGCAGCAATGCATACAATAATAAAACACACACATAAATAGCTGCAGTAAAATCAGTCTTTGTCTTTACAGTGTCAGACTGTTTAGGGTGTCAGATTGTCCTCTGCCAGTAACCCCCAACCTCAAGGAGGTGACGGCCCATTCATCGCTGCTTGCAGCTTTAATTATTATTATCATTATTCTTTATTGTCTGGGTCTGGGTGTGTCCCAGGTTTCTTCCCAAAGGGAAGATTTTCCATGCCACTGTCGCACTGTTGCTTGCTTTGGAGGAAACTTCCTGAACTGTAGGGTCATTGTAAATTCCGGAGGATGTTCTAGACCTACTCCATCTGTAAAGTGTCTTGAGATAACTCTTGTTATGAATTGATACTATAAAAGAATTTAATTGAATTGAACTCATCACAGACTTCCCTTTTTGTTGGTGAGGATTCGCTGTGTCTGAGTGCCATGAAAATCCAGGGTCGCAGTAACCCCGACGCGAGCAGATTAGCTAGGGTCCGTCCAAAGCTGCTCATTCTTCTTGTTTGCTTCTCATCTGGCTGTGTTGTATTTAAACTGTGTATTTACATTTATGCTGTACTGAATAGCACTTTGTAAACATAGGTTTGAAAGGTGCGTCATAAATTAAGTTTACTTCCTTATTACAAATGTTATCAAACAACAATAGGCTTTGCTCATCATTAATTAAAAGTGGTGTGAAACCAAACGGACCGAGGGCAAATTACTCCAAGTTTACAAAGTCACCCACTGATTTGGACCAAAGCAAACAACCTACAGGTGTGAAAACACCCTTAGACAAATGTATCACTTTAGAGAAACTACAGAAGAGACTATCTCTATTCTGCCTTACAGAATGTGCATAAAGGAAAATCACGAGCTTTGACGGGATCCCCCTGGAATTCAGTGTTAATTTTTTGGTAACAACTGGGCCCATTTCTTGCTGACATGATTAACTTCTCTATTGAGAATGGTAAATACTCAAGGGATGTTAACACAGTCTTTATCTCTGTACTCTAACCTCTCAGCCTGCTAAACTCTAAATTATCTCTACAAAACTCCTGACCCGTCCCATTTTTTAGAATGAGTGAACTCTGACCAAAAAGGATTTGTAAAAACAACACTAGAAGCAGATAAAGTTAGTCACCTTCTCCACATTGTTGATGCGGTTGAAGACAGTAAGACCCTAATGTCACTTCTCTCTCTTGAAGTAATGAAAGCAATTAATATGCTTGAGTGGTCATTTCTATGGTCAGTCTTAGAGGTGATGGGCTTTGGTAACACTTTTATTGGTATGATTAAAATCATGTATTCTATCCCCTCAGCCCGAGTCCTAACCGGACGCGCCTCCTCTTTATTTCCAGTTTCTAGATCTTCACGCCAAGGCTGCCCCTTGAGTCCTGCACTATTTGTCCTCTCCTTAGAGCCTCTCGCTCTATTCTCTATTCTCTCGCTATTTGCCAATCGATCATAATCTCACCATATGCATTCACAATATACAGAATCACTTTTCACTATTTGCTGGCAGCCTATATATTTTTTGGAAAACCCCTTTGAATCAAAATTGTAATTGAATCCTAAGCATAAAATCAAAACTCAAATAGAATTTTTAATTTTTACAATCATGACACCCTCTAACACAGAGAGTACCCAGCTTCTTGGCCAACGTGTCACCTGGCCAGGTCACCTAAACAGCACATAAGGAAATATTAGATATTGGTAGAACTCCTTTTTTTGTCTTCATGGTCTACTTCTTCAACTGTCTTGAAAATTAGGGATGTGCCCGACGATACAATTGTGATACAGTTATCACGAGATGATACTACAATAAACATATTGAAATAATCTGCGATTAATTGCAGTACATTTTATTTAAATGAAAAATTATTTTCTTATTTCTTTCTCTCATGTCATCTGCCTTTTATCAACCTTCTTGTGAATGCTGTCACTGGAAAATAAATTCAACTCAACCATACCAAAAAGTTTAATTATCATATGCAATTTATATAATAAAACTTGCCCTACTCGTACAGTATTGCCATTGAAAATAATGTTATACTATGCTGTATAGTTTTTCTTCCCCACCCACACTTGAAATGTTCTATAGGCGTTTAGAAAGCTTACTTTTCTGCTGACATTGAACAAACATAATCTTTAACAATATCAAATATCAAACGGCCGATATATCGGGGAAACAACTTTAAAGTGTCTTTTTCTGATACTGATATCGGTGTTGGAACAGCTCTAATGGAAACCATTTCTTGTCTTGATGTTTCTGTTCTAGTTGCCTTCTACTAAGTTTCCTTTTAGCTGACATCAACCAAACAGAATCTTTCAATGGGACCTTTTCATAATGAGCTCATCCTGCTGCTGGGGGGGGGGGGGG
>NC_048409.1:30190009-30194974 GCF_013103735.1 Etheostoma cragini
ACAAAGGTTCAGCTCAGTTAGGACGGATTCAGTCTGACTGCAGTGGGTATAAGCTCAAATATACACAATGTCACACATTTTATTATTAATGTGTAACCTGAACATTATGTTGAACTAAATGGTACATTTGGGGGTGTTTGTTTAAACTGTTTCTATGATAATGAATATGTTTCATATTATTACATATATGCATGTTCATGTGTGCTTGGTGTTTAAGTCCAAATAATTAATGATTAATGAAAAATAGTTTTACAAATCTAGGAAAAAAGTTAACATCATTATTTGTCTTATTGTTATAAACCAAGGTGAGGACCATGATCAACTCTACACAGGTTTCATATTTCATACTTTCTGCTTATTTTGACACCGGGGTGTTTAAATACTTATATTTCCTGCTGATTTTGTCCTTATATGTGATCATAGTGTGTGCCAATGTGCTGCTGATTGTGGTTATCTGTGTGAACAGGAGCTTACATGAACCTATGTACCTTTTTCTGGTCAGCCTGTTTGTAAATGAACTGTATGGTAGTACAGGGTTGTTTCCATTCCTTCTGGTTCAGATCCTCTCGGACATTCACACTGTTTCTGCTCCCTTCTGTTTCCTGCAGATTTTCTGTTTATACTCTTATGGCGGTAGAGAATTTTGGACCTTAGCCATCATGTCTTATGACAGATATCTTGCTATCTGTTTTCCTCTGCAGTATCACACTCATATGACATCTCAAAAGATTGCCCTGCTTATTGCTCTCACATGGTTTTATCCTTTTCTTATCCATACTTTGATAGTGTTTGGTCTGACTGCTCCTTTACAGCTGTGTGGGAACATTATTAACGAAGTGTATTGTGATGGCTACAATGTTGTCAAGCTGGCCTGCTCTGATACAACAGCCAATAACATTTTTGGACTTGTTTACCTGTTTACAGTAATCTTTGGTCTTATAATCTTGATTCTTTTCTCCTACATGAGGATCCTTAAAGTGTGTTTTTCTGGTTCTAGACAGACCAGACAAAAAGCTCTCAGTACCTGCACACCTCACCTTTTGTCCCTGCTCAATTTTTCCTTTGGATATTTCTTTGAAATAATACAGAGCAGGTTTAATATGAACTATTTACCCACTATGTTGCGTATTTTTCTGTCATTGTACTGGCTTACATGCCAACCACTCATCAACCCTTTACTGTACGGACTGAAAATGTCCAAAATACGCATTGTATGTAGACTTCTGCTTGTTGGGGGGAAAAAGTAACTTAACATGTTATCTGACAACTAAGAGCTTTGCTTATCATGAATAAAAAGAATTACATTTAGTTAATGAGATATATTTGACAGTACTTTTGTCAACTGTATCTATATAGCGTGAAAACCTGTAACTATGTTTGAATAAAACACAGAAATTAAATACTAGTTGAATGATTTAGCAAAAGGCTTTCTTTAAATCACAAGCAGGAGATTCATGCAGTGTTCTTTTTTGGGGTTTTTGTAATAAGTTTTTAGTAATTTTATTGTCAGACTCCTTTTGCCACTTTCCTCCTCTGTTCTGCAGATATATAAATCAGCTCTTTTCCTTTTGCTCCTATATTAATTCTCATAAATAAAGCATTTTTATACACACTCATGAATGTTTTGTTCATAGCAAATAAGGCTCTCAAAAATAATGTTCAAAAATACAAGTCTGACAATTAATAAGTAGAGCGAAAACAAATTGTAAATTAAATAATTTTCCCTTCTTTATATCTACAAATCTTAGTACTTTCTCTGTTTATCTTTTGTAAAGCAGAGTTACTATATTCATTCTAATCAGTAAAGCATTTGGAAATACATTTAGTAACTGGTTTATCAATAGTAAGTTGGCACATGTGAAACTTTTACTAGTTGATTTTTTTATACGTTTATAACTGATACAATAATCACTTTTAAATTAAGTAATTTCCCTTAATGAACTAGGTGCTCTGGAATGTACGTATCAGGTTGGTGAAAAATTAGGAATTTAATGATTAACAGGCAGTCTAGAACTACATTTATTCATAAAATATTATGATTTAGAAACAATAATAATAATAATAATAATAATAATAATAATAATAATAATAATTTGAATCTATAGTGGCTTTTTACAAACTCAAAGCCACTTATGAATAGGCCTAAACTAATAACTGGGGTGTTAATACATATATTCCAAATACTTCCCAATAATGAAACCCATGACTACTTCAGGAGTTACTGCTCGTTAGTTAACTACATGGCGTGAGTCCATCTAAAGTGAGGATCTGCTACGCTTTACAACCATTTCTAAATGAGTTACTAAGGTTACCAGAACCTGGACACACATGTGCATTGTTTTATTTGGACATGCCTTCAGAATTATGCTTATGGATATTAGAGTGTTAATGCATCTTTAACAAGCACTTACCAACACATGGATTCATGATGAACTCAGGAGCTACTATTGATTAGTGTACTATATGCTTTTCAAAGCATTTATAAAGGAGTTGCAAAGGCTAGCAGATACAAAAGAGACACAAGTAAAACAAGTGTTTGTAACCCTGATTAGATGTACTAAGATTGTACATTTATGAAACAGCTCCTGGTAGTGTTATGCATTTGAATTTGGACCAGAACCAGAAAAAAACTAGATTGTTAAGAACCAGAGAACTAAACGTCAATAAAGAGAGTAGGAAACCAGGATAAAGTTTGAGAAGTGTATTATTATACACAGAAATATGGCATTCAAGTATACAGATGAAACACTGGTATGAAAAACAACTAACATAATAAAGTGTGTACATAAAAAACAACTTTTCAGTTCTATGAGTTAAGTTGTTCTTTGGTGACAAGAGTTCAGAGATTTTCAACGATTGGGCCCACATGAGTTTGGTTTCTGTTTGTCCCCCCACCATGAAGAAGGAATCCACATTTTTGACGACCTCAAATGCTAAGGAGGACTCTGACCTGCTCCTGAAGGATCCTTGACATTGAGAAACGGGGCTTGTCATTGAATTTTTTTTGCATTTCAAAACACTGGATGAAATGACTGTGGAACTGCTAACTGCGCTGTTTAATTATGCTGTTTGGGTGTAGAAGATGAGTTAGCAGACGTTTCTTAATGTCACGGAAGGATCCTCCAAAGCCAGGAGGAGGACGCTACGTCATCGACGTCCGTCGAAGGACCGTTCCAATGTCAAAAATCCTCTGAATTCCTCCAAGGACTGAGTCCTTCATTCAGAAACTTTCCCATAGACAGAGAAGGATGCATATGTGTATCCTTTGCGGTCCCAAATCACCCACAATCCTATGCGCGGGCCTTTGCCGTCTCGTTAAAAAAATAATAGCGGACCTCAGCGGGAGTTCGAGCGGCATCGCTGACGGTGAAATGATGATTTAAATGTAAGTATCTTTAGTGTGGGCCGTACATTTGTTATCACCGTTAATGTTTTACATCAATGTAAAGCTTAACGCTTTAAAGCTTGTAAAAATTGCTCTAATAATTAGGTAGATACACCCCGAGCTAACGTTAGCTAACTGAACCTATTATATAATATTCTGCTGTTAGCTAGCTAGGTTGCTGTCTTTGCACAGTTTAATGTACGGTGGCATGTTCATCTCTTTTTATATACCGTTACTATGCGTAACGTTAGCAGACATTTAGAAAGTTGGTGTGTTTATCACTGGTTGTATCTGTAGACGGGAGGTAACACTGCACCGTGTTAACTTCACTAGCAACGTTCAACGAAGGCTGACATGTATGAGTACTTTCCCATGTAATAACGTAATGTTATATCATTCATAACGTCAACATCTTTTTGTTGTGTTAACTGTCTTTTAACAGGGACTAACGGAGGCGGTCACCAAGGATGGCAAAGCCAAAGACCAGCAGGGAGACAGAGGCCAAATACCAGCAGGGGGACAGAGGCCAAAGACCAGCAGGGAGACAGAGGCCAAAGAGATGTTGAATACATTATTTGCTATATTAAAGATTGTCTTTCTAACAATAAATGCTTAAAATAAACTGGTTTGTCTGTGTCATTAAGTTCTTGGGCGTACGTATATAATGTAAACTTTTTTCAATGTCTTTTTTCCATCAAATTGTGACCTTGACAGAGGAAACTTCAAACAATAATTATATTCAGATGCTACCTGTATTTATAACTCGTAAGGTATACATGTTTAAAAAAAGAAAAGTAGCAGTTAAAATTAGATTGTAGTTTACTGCATACATTAGCTTATTTTTCAGGTCAAGAAATGCTAAATATGATCAGCAACTACAGCAAGGTAAACGCCAACAGCTAATGAGCTACCGCAGGCATAACTTGACGTGGAAGTATAAGCGGAGCGTTTGTTTCAGAGAGTTATTTATTCCACATATATGCACGACTCTGTTCATCCGTCACTCTCTTCATACAAGGGAACTCAACTTACATACACGCAGGTATAAAAAGAAACGTAATACATTGAATACAGCAACCATTACTATTACCATAATGATAAGAGCGTTTTCTAAAGATGAGATTCAACAATGTTAAATGGTCAAGAGTGGTCAGTTACCTTCATGATGAAGAAAACTACATTTTAACTGTGTTCTTAAATATACTTGTGATACAACTGTAATCTTACCAGGACAGGTTGGATGACTAACCTAAAACTTTCTCCTTGTCTGTAGTCTGGAGGCTACACCATCATCTGCAGCTGTGTCTGATCGCCCTTCATGTTGAATATACTTGTTTATACAATATATAGTAATGTTTAAATAAATGTTATAGTAAAGATACATGTAAACCTTACGAGTTATTACAACAGATAGCATCTGAATAGTTCCAGGTCACAATTTAACAAAAAAAAAATTCTCTTGAAAACCACTTGAAAATATATGATTTTCTCGCCTAAATTTGTACCCTTAAAAAAGTGCTGCAGTTTCCACATGCTTTGGCCCTCTGTGATGACCCTGAGTTCATTGGGAAGTTAACACT
>NC_048409.1:30195074-30197681 GCF_013103735.1 Etheostoma cragini
AGTAGAGCCGCTGCTCCTTCGCGTCGAAAGGAGCCAGTTGAGGTGGTTCGGGCATCTGGTAAGGATGCTTCCTGGGCGGCTCCCTAGGGAGGTGTTCCAGGCACGTCCAGCTGGGAGGAGGCCTCGGGGAAGACCCAGGAGTAGGTGGCGAGATTATATCTCCAACCTGGCCTGGGAACGCCTCGGGATCCCCCAGTCGGAGCTGGTTGATGTGGCTCGGGAAAGGGAAGTTTGGGGTCCCCTGCTGGAGCTGCTGCCCCCGCGACCCGATACCGGATAAGCGGTCGAAGATGGATGGATGGATGGAGTTCCAGAATACGCATGTTCCCTCAAAAGTTAGTTTGATGAACTATTACTGTTGATGAACTCAGGGTGCACGTTAGGCAACGCCCGAGACCAATCACTACAGAATTTGGTGATTATTAATTGGTCTGACGGATGACAAGTTTAATGAGTTTTGGCGCTTGTTAAGACACTCAAAACCGAGAGAGACGGGAGAGGTGCAGAATAATAACAATAATCCCTACAAAAACAATGGGTTGCTTGCACTTTGTGCTAGGACACCAGGTAATTATGTTTACGTTAAAAAATGGCCCCAAAGCAGTTACATTAATGTAATTTTATGGGGAAGATTTACATTTTTGGGACACATCATCAGTAAGTGATTTATTAAGTTTTGGACGGATAAAGTTAGCCTTAGGTTACTTTTTGCTAAAATGCCTGCTTAGGACAGTGTGATGGGAAAATTACATAGACAATGATTTCAAACATAGGCAATGACTGTTTATCTGCGTTTATTCATTTCTTACTCATCTCAGCAGCCATCTGTTGACGCGTTAACCAGATGTACAGGGACAGCAACTGGCTCCAGTAAGTCTGAAGAATAAGATGAAGTGTTTTGTTTAGTCCCAAATCACCCACAATCCTATGCGCGGGCCTTTGCCATCTCATTAAAAAAAATAATAGCGGACCTAGGCGGGAGTTTGAGCGGCATCGCTGACGGTGAAATAATAATTTAAATGTAAGTATCTTTAGTGTGTGCCGTACATTTGTCATCACCGTTAATGTTTTACATCAATGTAAAGCTTAACGCCTTAAAGCTTGTACAAATTGCTCTAATAATTAGGTAGATACACCCCGAGCTAACGTTAGCTAACTAAACCTATAATTTAACTTTCGGCTGATTGCTAGCTAGGTTGCTGTCTTTGCACAGTTTAATGTACGGTGGCATGTTCATCTCTTTTTATATACCGTTACTATGCGTAACGTTAGCAGACATTTAGAAAGTTGGTGTGTTTATCACTGGTTGTATCTGTAGACGGGAGGTAACACTGCACCGTGTTAACTTCACTAGCAACGTTCAATTAAGGTTAACATGAGTACTTACCCATGTAATAACGTTATGTTATATCATTCATAACGTCAACATCTTTTTGTAGTGTTAACTGTCTTTTAACAGGGACTAAAGGAGGCGGTCACCAAGGATGGCAAAGCCAAAGACCAGCAGGGAGACGGAGGCCAAAGACCAGCAGGGGGACAGAGGCCAAAGACCAGCAGGGGGACAGAGGCCAAAGACCAGCAGGGGGACAGAGGCCAAAGACCAGCAGGGAGACAGAGGCCAAAGAGATGTTGAATACCTTATTTGCTATATTAAAGATTGTCTTTCTAACAATAAATGCTTAAAATAAACTGGTTTGTCTGTGTCATTAAGTTCTTGTGCATATGTATATAATGTATAATAATCCAGCAGGGAGACAGAGGCCAAAGAGATGTTGAATACATTATTTTCTATACCTCTCTGAGAGCACGGTTCCCCTAACGGTACCTGTTTTTCCACAACGTGTTTTCATGAATTGTTTTTTATGAATTGCAAGCATTAAATCGTCACCAACACGGTCATGCAGCACATTATTAGAAAGCTTAAAGTCTTGTGATTCCATCAAGCCCCCGCACAAAGCATAAGGTGACTTACAGCGGTTATAATCACGTTATGAAGTTAATAAACACTGCACCGTTTCTGTCTAAATCGAGCGTGCATCTCTACCTTTGTCCTTGTGTCTTTATCCACAGCGGTGAAAGATATTCATAAACGTTGATTTCCTAAATCGCAAACACTCCAAGGAATTAGAATATCCAAGCCTTGTAATCCATAATTATCTGGTCCCCTCACAATCTTGTAGTTTCTGGCCAAGTTTCAACGTTCAGAAATTTAGATGCATCATTAGCATTAGTGCATCATTTCTCGGTTTCTATAGCTTGTAACTTTTTCCCTGTGCGGGCTAAAACGAAGGTCGACACACCATTGCAATCTGTGGCTTCTGCAGATTGGAATGAACCTTGTTCGCAGCCAATAGCCTCAGCCTATCAAGAGATACCCTCAAGCTAAGCCAATGATATTGCACAGTCCCCATTGGGCCCACGTGGGAAAGATGGACAGTAGATCCGACCACTTATAAGAGGAGGTCATAAAACTGGCATCCCTGTGTAGCCAATAAGAAGACGAGTTGATTGATACCAGACATGGCCAGAAAAAAACTATTCCTGTGATCCCTTTCAGCTGTCTGAAAGCAAAAATATGGCCTTCTGATGGCATTTCACCATTTCATG
>NC_048409.1:30197781-30202381 GCF_013103735.1 Etheostoma cragini
TTTTGGAAAATGGCTGCAATGAAACAAAGAGTGAAAAATTTAAAGGGGTCTGAATACTTTCCGTACCCACTGTATGAGTCTTTCCGACAACATATTTACAGGAAGCACAAAGACATTATAGCGAGACGAGCATTTGCTCATGATATGCAGAAAACGGTGGTTGTGGAGGAGGAGCAGCAGGGGCCCAGTGATGCTGTCAGTGCACCTGAACCTCCTGATGTGAATGAATATGAACAGGACTGGACTGTCCTCGACCCTTTCAAGGTGATGGATTTTCATGCTTTGGATACATATTGTGTCGATGATAAACTGTTTGTTAGTATGCGGCATTCATGTTAATCTGTGTAGGCCGTGTTGTAGAACATGATGGTTAAAAAGCTCACAGCTTGTGTATTTTTTAATCCAGAACACAGTTCTTATTAGTGATGTTCATGAAATCGAAAGATAAGTAGTGCCATTGTATTGATTCCCTGCCATGCAGCCATTGTTGACTGTTCTCTTTGTTTTTGACATGGTGGTATGAAGTTTTTAATAACCTTCATTTAAATGTTTTTTTTATATTGAACATGACATCCTAAAACATTTTTGCATTTTATTTTGGGATATTACATGTTATGTTTGAGATGCTGTGAATGAAACATTTCCACTTTAAGGACTAAAATAAATGTCTAAAATTCAAATAGTTGTTTGCCTTTTGTTCTTTAACTTAAGGAGTTAAAAGGAACTTTTTTGCCACTTAAAGGTACAAAATGGCTTTGTCACTGGGGCGGTACCTTAATGGAACAACATTTTACCTTTTCTAAAGGTACTTTATTGTACCTTGGTTTAAGGTACATTATTAAACCTCAAATGTATGATATTGTCCCTTAGAAGGTACAAACAGGTAAGGTACACATGTGATCCTCTTATTCAAGGTACAACAATGTACCTTTGAGGGTACCACCCCAGTGACAAGCTTTTGTACCTTAAAGGTCCTGTTTTGTACTTAAGCAAGTTTACAACTTTTTAACTTAGCCATCATGTCTTATGACAGATATCTTTCTATCTGTTATCCTCTGCAATATAACACTCATATGACATTTAACAAGGTTGCTGTCATTATTGCTCTAACATGGTTATTTACACATTTTGCAATTACTGTCCAGTTGTTTTTTAAGTTCCTCTTTACAGCCGTGTGGGAACGTCATTGACACAATTTACGCTAACAACTTCTCTGTTGTCAAACTGGCTTGTTCTGTCACCACAGTGAACAATATTTATGGACGTATTACCATTTGTCTTGTAGTCTTTATTCCTCTCATTTTAATCCTCTACACCTACATGAGGATCCTTAAAGTGTGTTTTTCTGGTTCTAAGCAGACGAGACAGAAAGCTGTCAGTACCTGCACACCTCACCTTGCTTCTATACTTAACTTTTCTTTTGGGTGTTCCTTTGAAATATAACAGAGCATGTTTAATATGACCAGTGTTCCCGTGATGTTGCGGATTGTTTTATCATTATACTTTCCGACCTGCCAACCGCTCTTTAACCCTTTGTTGTATGGACTGAAATTGACTAAAATACGTAGCCTGTGTAAAGGTTTTATCTTTGGTAAAATGTAAACTGATGCTTAAAAGCATCTTGATGGTTGGCGACCCCTGTGAATCAATTTTTAGGAAATTGATGTTGAAACTAAAAATGGAAATGACACATTCAGATCCCTTCATCAAAACCATCAAACCCTTCCTCTTTAGATTAGCCTTTACTCTCTCATAATATAACAATTCTCCTGCTGTTATTTGCTGCTTTTATTGTTTGACTTCCTGTAATGTGCTTTGTCGTAAATTGTCTTTGAGTAACTTGAAAAGGGCAATAAAAATCAAATGAAATATGATTGTTATTACTAGGGGTGGGGGGGACGCTCCAGTTTGCCCTTCACCTCACTGGTGGGGGTGTGCACACTACCCTTACTGCTCTATGGAAATGTATTCAGTAAACACTCTAGTATCACAATATTTTCTGTGGCAAAACTGTAACCATACACAGAACTTTTTATATATAAATTACAAATGTGAATGGATCTTTTTTGAGAATTGATCATTCATTCATGACAGGGTTTCTTGACATCTTTGGTCAGGCAAAAACATCAACAAGTCAAACATTTAAAATATTAGATTATATGTTATGTAATTTACTAAAGCAGATGTTGACAAAGATATACTTTGAGGACATAATTAGAAGTTGGAAAAAGTAATTAAATTGCAAAATACCTCTAGTGATTCTCACCCCTCCCTAAAGCCTGAGCACATCACATTGTAAAGGTGACAATCCCATATCCTATAAGGCTCTAAGAGAACTCAACTGTATTGGGAACCATCAGCCCATGGCCACATGGGAATCTCCCTGAGCCCTGGCGCGGAGTCTCAACCCTAAGCTTGACATGCCCAAAGCTGCAGCCACGTCTTGAAGCATGCTGTCAGAATCCCTTTGTGCCTCCAGGACCTGAACTTAAGACAGAAGTGTGGTCCTCTCCAGGATAGAAGACAGAAGTATGTTTAGGACAGAAACAATCTACTGAACTACTCTGTAGTAGTTCAGTAACTGTATTTGCAGTATTGCTGTATTTGCGCAACAGTCGGACACTGCAAAGCCAAAGATTGATTTTGCTGCAGCTATATGTGTGCGTGTGTGGTGTGTGTGTGTATGTGTATCTGTGTGTGTGTCTTTGTCTGTATGCGACCTAACCTGCTTTTTACTTAAAAAGCTTCAATATGGATGGATTTTAAAATTCTGCATTTTTGTCAAATAAAAAGGAGAGAGCATGATGCCTTCTGTTCCTAGTATTGTATGCTCTGCTGCCGTGGCACTGGTGCATTGCTATAGCAACTCACCAGGAGACTTCCACGACTCTCTGCAATTCCTCATTAGCCCACTCACGTCTGGCAGGTTTGAAATTACACGGCTGCTGGTCTTTCCTCCTCATCCTCATCCCAGTCAGTTGCCAGAGTTCTAGTACTAGGCTAAGGTTACTCTCCCCAATATGATGTCATCACCAAATTAAGGTTAAATACCCTTGAATACCAAAACTGACCAAAAACTGGCCTTTAACACTATTTGGAGACAATTTCAAAAATGATACACATATCTTGAGGGCTTTTTCTTTTACCCAGGGGCGGTTTTTAACCTTTGACAGCCTTTAAACGGTTCATATGTTATGAAAGGGGGGTGGTCTGTGTACATGGGGGTGGCTAGAGTATTGGGGGGGGGGGAGGGGGGGGGGCTCATTGTCACATGTGGACTACACATTCTAAGTTTCATGTAAATCTGAATGTTTACCAAGATACAATCGTTCATCTTTCAACAGCCCCAGACCGGAAGTTAGTGCTCTATAACTTGCGCATTTTGTTAGCTATCAAAATTCTTTTGATAGCTTTTTGTCCTGAGCATCCACTGAGTCTATATCCAAGTCTTTGTGCAGATTTGACTCATATGTCAAAGAAAAATAAAATCATTAACAACAATTCTAACAGCGCCATCTAATGGCCGATTCACTCACTCACCCAATTCGAATTTGTATTGGCCATATACGCATATTACTCTTTCAACAGCCCCAGACAGGAAATAACTTGCAACTAGCAACTCACGGCCAAGGAGGAGTTTGAAAGGAAGGTGTAATAAAGCAACCATAGCACTCCCAACCCTAAATGTGAAATCAGATTAAGTGTTTTCGTGGATCCTAAAGTTCTCAAACAAGTCTTCGTAAAATGAGAAATTTCACACGAAAATCGTAAATTTTCAAATTTTGTGATTTGTTTCTAAAAATAGGTTAATAAAAGTTCCAGATAATACGCATGTTCCCTGAAACTTTTAATGATGAATTATCACTTCTGTCAAACTCAGTGTGCACGTTAGTCACCGCAATCAGTCAGACCAATCACGACAGAACTGTGAGACTTTTCATAGGTCGGACATGTGTGCAAGTTTTTGTGAATTGGCCCACATGGTAACACACTCAGAAATAAAAACGGAGAGAGATGTGCGGAATAGTATTATTAACAATAGTAATAATAATTAAAGCTGCAAGCAGCAATGGAAGGGGCCTCGCCTCCTCGCAGGTGGGGGGTGATCCCAGGTTTAAACGCGGGCGCCAATTCTTTGTGAGTTTTTTTATGAACTGAGGCCGTCAAAAATGTACCCAACTACTAAAACCAGTTTAAAACCAGTTAGGGGGAGCTATAGAGCAAACACACCCTTCCCAAGCTTAAATATGAATTTAAATGAAAGAGTTTAATATTCTGCACATTGCTGCAATATCTTGGGATTTTTTTGTGGATCCTAAAGTCCTTAAACAAGTCCTCGTAAAATGAGAAATTTCGCAAAATATTTGCCATACCTGCAAAGATTCAAGAAGAGTTTTAAAGAATGCTGGATCCTAAAGTCCTCAAATAAATGAAAAACTTTGCAAGAAAATTAGCCATATTGTGAATTTTACAATTTTGTGAATTTTTCTAAAATAGCTCGATAGAGTTCCAGAATACTTGGTCCCCCATCTCCATCCCATGGGCTCACCACCTGTGGGAGGAACCGCTGGGGTCGGGTGCGCAGCCACATGGGTGGCGG
>NC_048409.1:30202481-30210638 GCF_013103735.1 Etheostoma cragini
TTTTGGAAAAAGGCTGCAATGAAACAAAGAGTGAAAAATTTAAAGGGGTCTGAATACTTTCCGTACCCACTGTATTTAGAAAATGTCGATGGACAGTTGTTAAGGCCACATTGTAATGGCAAAATGTGGCTTATGTGCATGCACAAGTCCGATGTGCTGGATTAACTTCACCAGTGTGAAGGCTCTTGGAGAGCATTTAGGACAGCTGAATGGTGGAGGTATTGCTGTTGTTGATCAAGCTAAAATGTTACCTTAGTCACACTAACAGGTAGAGGCTGGTCACCAACCTCAGACATTTTCGAACATATCGCTGAATGAAAATCAGGGTGTTCTTCAGACAAGATGGATTTTCCACGTTTTAGACAAAGTAATACCTTCCTCCAAACCAAGTGTCCCGCAGACTGGCTGCCCATCCAGTCTGACCACTGCAGGGACCCTTCGAGTGAGCACAGTCCTCCAGTCAGAGACATCGTGGAGTTGGACAGTAGGATAGGGTGACGGTGGCTGATCCTGCAAGAGATATCACATCACAATGTAATAATCACTCCGTTAAATTGCAGAAATCTACCAGAAACATTCATAAAAAGATTTGTTAAAAAAAAAAAACACACACATACATATATACATATATATATATATATATATATATATATGTGTATATATATATATATATATGTATATATATACATACACACACACATACATACATACGTTTTTGTTTGTTTTTATTTATAGCCAAAAAAACGTCTACAGTAAGTAAAGACCTTAACTGTCATTTAAACGCCATATCAAAAGACTAAAACATTGTTTTGGGACCAGTGACATAAGGCATCTTTCTTACTGTGCATGCATCTTTGAGCCATCTTTAGCTTTGTGGCCCCCCATGTCCACACCGAGGCCCAGTATTAAAGAAATAAGACATCCAGGCGATGTGTTGTTGCATATAATTCTCCCGTGAACTAATGTAAACAAAAATAAGTATACGCAAATTACACACCTCCCCAAGCAGGATGAGAAGGTTTCTCCCTGAACAGGGTCGGCAACAGCAGGATTGCAGCTCTGAAATCAATCCATGAAAAATAAGTCAAAAAATGAAAGAAGGTGCATTAGGTGAATGTACAGTGTATTTTGGTTTGTTTATTTTGTCTGAAGACAAATAGAAAAGAAATAAAGCTAAAACGGCTCCACAACTCTAGGGGGAGACTGTGGCGGATCACTGAGGCACTTACTAGGGACATCTTCGCTGAGGGCCGCCTCTCTTTCCTCCAAAGCCAGATCTGAAAGTGGAGATCTCCTTTGAGTCAATCTAAGCACTGTGAGGACCAGGATCTTAAAGCCATCTTCCAATGATATTCATTTCATCATAAAGCCGGCCAATTTCCTGAAATAGCTGCAACACAGCACAAACAAACAGGAAACATATCACAACATATACATAACATATTATTAAAATTAAGGACCATCAGGAGAACGTAGTTAAAGAATTTAACATTGTAGAAAGTGCAATATATATGGTTACACTTTAAACTACCGGAGAATTAGGATCCAGATAAAAACTTCTTCATTGTGTAACCTAAAGATAGATTAGATGTCTGATATTATGGAGTTATTTTCCATGTTTCTACTTAGGCTATACGTTTTATAGCCAGCTAGGTGACAGAGCATGAACTTGGCTTGCGCTAATGTTAACAGTAAAGTTAACTTCCAACTCTGAATATGAACACCACAAACACTGATTAAAAAGTCACATAATTTACCTTTGAATTTACTTGGCTCCTCTTCTGTGACCTCTATTCCAAAATGAAGTAACTCTGTGATTAAATTCTCCGATGATAAATGTACGAGCGACATCCTCCCGACTTTGATCGACACTGACAGTTGGATAACTGTCCATACACTTACGTATCCCTCCGCGCTGCGACATGTATGCTTCCGCCGAGTCGACCTCTCGTTAGACTGTAACTAGATCCTTTCAACAGAACTTAAAGCGTTAACAATTATTTGACAGTTTCATTCTATTATAAAAGGGTAAAGTGTTTGAAAAACAAATCATTCAATACTGTTTGTGAATATAAATTACAAAATCCTTATTACATGCTTAAAAATGATTCAAAAGGGACAGTTCACCAAAAAAATTTGATTTATTTGGCAAATATACCCAAACTTTACGGTTAATTTAGTTTGACAATTATTGAGTTATTGAGTGTTATAGTGATATTATAAAGATTAACTTGTGTTTTTTATACTGAGAGATGTTCTTCTGATGAGCATCCACTTATTCCTGCTGTTTCACATTTAAACATAAGGTACAAATATGTACCTTACACCTCAGAAAATCCACTTACATTACAATGTAAGGTGCATAAATGTACCTTAAAGGTGCATAATTGTACCTTCAAGATACATTTTTGTACTTTTAAGGGAAGTTTGTACCTTAGGGAACAAAAATGGACCTGTATTGTACCTCTTTTTTTGACAGTGTAGAGTTGATCATGATCATTCATTTTGTTCAAAACAAAACCTTTCAAGTATGCACACATTAAGGATTTGAGATTTGCAGAAAAACTAATTTACATTTCAAATCAAAGTCAAAAGTCAAAGTCTCATTCTGGACTCACAGCATTAACACACACACAATATTCAGCCTGCAGACAGAAAAGACATTGATTGTTACAAAAACACTTAATCTTCTAACTTAAAAACACTTATTTGTACACTTGTAGTACACTGATCCGTACTACCTAATGAATTCATCATGACTGTATGTATGTGTTGGTAAGTGCATTTTAAGGCTTCTTTTTAGTCAATTTAAGAATGTGCATGTAAACTTATGAGGACCACTGTATGTAATAACACCCCAGTTATTAGTTTAGGTGGCTTTGAGTTTGTGAAATTAAATTTATTACTATTATTATTACTATTCATATTATTTCTAAATAATAACATTTTATGAGCAAATGTAGTTCTAGACTGTCTGTTAATCATTAACTTCCTAGTTTTCACTTTATACGTACATTTCATAATGCCTAATTAATAATGGTAAATTGCTTAATTTACAAAAGATTAATGCATAATTAATTCATCATTTATGCATTATTTAAAGCAATCAACTTATAAAAGTCTCAAATGGGCTAACTTATTATGGATAAACCATTTACTAAATGCATTTCAAAATGCTTTACTGATTAGAATGAATATAGGAACTCTGCTTTACAAAAGATAAATAAAGAAATTAGTAATAGTTTGTAGATAGTTTATGAAGGGAAAGTTATTTAATTTACAAATGTTTTTGCTATATTTATTAATTGTCAAACTTCTCTTTATGAACATTGTTTTTGAGAGTTTTATTTACTATGGACAAAACATTCATGAGTGTGTATAAAAATGCTTTATTCGTTTATTTTGTTGCCAGGTAACATGTTAAGTTACCTTTTCCCCCCAAAGAGCAGATCTCTACATACGATGCGTATTTTGGACATTTTCAGTCCGTACAGCAAAGGGTTGATGAGTGGTTGGCATGTAAGCCAGTACAATGACAGAAAAATATGCAACATATTGGGTAAATAGTTATTTTCAAACCTGCTCTGTATAAATTCAAAGAAAGCTCCGAAGGAAAAATTGAGCAGGGACAAAAGGTGAGGTGTGCAGGTACTGAGAGCTTTCTGTCTGGTCTGTCTAGAACCAGAAAAACACACTTTAAGGATCCTTATGTAAGAGAAAAGAATCAAGATTATAAGACCAAAGGTTACTGTAAACATGTAAACAAGTCCAAAGATGTTATTGGCTGATGTATCAGAGCAGGCCAGCTTGACAACATTAAAGTTGTCACAGTACACTTTGTTAATAATGTTTCCACACAGCTGTTAAGGAGCTGTAAGAACAGACACTATCAAACAAGTGACAAGTAAAGGGTACAACCATGGTAGAGCAATAAGCACAGCAACCTTGTGAGATGTCATACGAGTGTGATATTGCAGAGGATAGCAGATAGCAAGATATCTGTCATAAGACATGATGGCTAAGGTCCAAAATTCTCTAGCTCCATAAGAGTGCAAAATGAAAATCTGCAGGAAACAGAAGGGAGCAGAAACAGTGTGAATGTCCGAGAGGATCTGAACCAGAAGGAATGGAAACAACCCTGTACTACCATACAGTTCATTTACAAACAGGCTGACCAGAAAAAGGTACATAGGTTCATGTAAGCTCCTGTTCACACAGATAACCACAATCAGCAACACATTGGCACAGTCTATGAACACATATAAGGACAAAATCAGCAAGAAATAAAAGTATTTAAGAACACCGGTGTCAAAATAGGCAGAAAGTATGAAATATGAAACCTGTGTAGTGTTGATCATGGTCCTCACCTTGGTTTATAACAATAAGACAAATAATGATGTTAACTTTTGTTCTACATTTATAAAACTATGTGTCACTGGTTAGTTATTTGGAGTAAAACACCAAGCACACATGAACATGCATCAATGTAATAATATGAAACATATTCATTATCATGGAAACAGTTTAAACCAACACCCCCAAATGTATCATTTAGTTCAACATAATGTTCAGGTTACACATTAGTAATAAAATATGTGTGACATTGTGTATATTTGAGCTTATACCCACTGCAGTCAGACTGAATCCGTCCTAACTGAGCTGAACCTTTGTTGCGACGTCTTTTATCCTTTTTCATAAGGAGGACTACCCCCCCCCCAGCAGCAGCAGGATGAGCTCATTATGAAAAGGTCCCATTGAAAGATTCAGTTTGGTTGACGTCAGCTAAAAGGAAACTTAGTAGAAGGCAAATAGAACAGAAACATCAAGACAAGAAATGGTTTCAATTAGATCTGTTCCAAAACCGATAACAATATCAGAAAAAGACACTTTAAAGTAGTTCCCCTGATATATCGTCTGTTTGACATTGTTAAAGATATTGTTTGATCAATGTCAGCAGAAAAGTAAGCTTTCTAAACTGATATAAAACATTTCAAGTGTGGGTGGGGCAGAAAATAATATAGGATAGTGTTGTGGTTTGGGGTTTTGTTTGGGATTATTTTTTCCTTTTGACCCTCCTTGTGTTTGTGTCTCAGTTTTCTCCCCAGTCATGTGTTGATGGTCCTGTTATGTGTTTCCCTCAGTGTTTGTTTTCAAGTTTGTTGTCATATGCACCTTAGTACAGAGTACCACAGGAATGAAATACAATATGCCTTATTGCACTCTCTCAGCACCAGTCAACAGTAACAGTTATAATAACATTAACAATAACATAAATATAAAACATAAAAACAATAAACCACCACAATAAACAGTGGCTAAGTGACTAAATACAGACCCCAGTGTCATGGTCGGGGTCCAGCTGGCCGTGAGTATTGTTTTTATTTTTTCTTCTCGGGGGGACTGCCAGGATTTCGTGGCTGCCTGTGAGGTGTGTGCCCGCGCCAAGCCGTCGCATCGTCTGCCCGCCGGTCTGCACCGTCCACTCCCCGTCCCCGGTCGGCCCTGGTCCCACATCGCCCTGGACTTCGTCACCGGACTGCCTGCCTCACAAGGGAACAACGTTATCATGACTGTGGTGGACCATTTCTCCAAATCTGTTCATTTTGTTCCCCTGCCCAAGCTACCCTCAGCACTGGAAACAGCCAACCTGAGTGTCCACCACGTGTTCCGGCTCCACGGCATCCCCCTGGACATTGTCTCCGACCGGGGACCCCAGTTCACAGCGCAAGTATGGAAGGCCTTTTGTCGGGCCCTGGGAGCCACCGCCAGCCTGTCATCCGGCTACCATCCCCAGACCAACGGGCAGACCGAGCGGGCCAACCAGGACTTGGGAGCGGCTCTCCGATGTGTGGCGTACCGTGTCCCATCCTCGTGGAGTCAACACCTTCCCTGGATTGAGTACGCACACAACTCACTGCCCAGCGCTGCGACAGGGATGTCCCCATTCATGTGTGCCCTGGGATATCAGCCCCTGCTTTTCCCGGCTCTGGAAGAGGAAATTGCCGTTCCTTCGGTGCAGGTCAATCTTCGTCGGTGCCGACGAGTCTGGAGAGAGGCCAGGGCCGCCCTCCAACGGACAGCAACACGCAACAAGCGCCTGGCCGATCGCCACCGACAACCTGCCCCTGCTTACCGGGCCGGACAAAAGGTATGGTTGTCCTCCCAAGACCTCCCTCTGCAAACCTCTTCCAGGAAACTCACGCCTCGGTTCGTGGGACCCTACGAGGTGGAATCCGTCCCAAACGCCACGACGGTGAAACTCATGTTGCCTCCCCACCTGAAGATCCATCCCGTGTTTCAGATGTCCCGGGTCAAGCCGGTGCCCACCGGCTCCTTCTCCATCCCTGTGGCAGCTCCTCCTCCACCTCCGCGGCTCATCGACGGCCATCCGGCCTACACGGTACGCCGCCTGCTGGACGTGCAACGTAGGGGCCGGGGCTACCGCTACCTAGTGGACTGGGCCGGCTACGGTCCGGAGGAACGGTCCTGGGTCCCGACCAGCCAGATCCTGGACAAATCACTCCTGCGGGACTTCTACAGGGCCCACCCGGACAAGCCTGGTGGTCCGCCTGGGGGCGTCCGTTGAGGAGGGGGTACTGTCATGGTTGGGGTCCAGCTGGCCGTGAGTATTGTTTTTATTTTTTCTTCTTTCCCTGCATTTTTCTTCTCTTGTTTTGTTTTGTTTCTCCCTCTTCCTCCCCCTCGCCTGTCCAAAGCCAGCTGATTACCAACACCTGCCGTCAGTCTGCCAGCAGCAATCATCTCCTCCACACCTGCCTGTCATCACCTGCTCCCGCCAAGCACACCTGCCTGCCATCTTCATCAGCCACAGTATTTCACCCCGGCCCTGCTCTCACTCTTCACCTGATCGTTGCTTCAGCTACAGTGGTGAATACGTCTGCTTTATCCTCCTGAGTTTTCCCAGTGCTTTTCCTTGTGCTAGTTCTATGTGCTCACCTCTCCTGTGCTGGTCTTTCAGTTATCCTTCCCTCCGGTCAGCTGGCTTCGGACCCCGGACCGTCTCCCTCGGCGCCCCCTCTTCATCCGGCTTTTGTACCAGCCTCTCCGCCAGCCTTCACTCCTCTCATCCGTGTCTCCTCGTGCCTGCATTCTCCCTCGCCTCTCCAGCCGTGGCTCCTCGGTCCCCCGACGCCTCCTCGGTCCCGGTTACCCCTCCAGCCCTCCGGTCCTCCGCTCCGGTGTATACATCCGCCTCCTCACTCCCTCTCTCTCTCTCTCTCTCTCTCTCTCCCCCCTGGTTCCGCAATAAACGTGTTCTGTGTGAGGTGTGCTTCTGAGTCCACCTTTCTGTCCCGTAACACCCAGCCCTCCTTCCTGCTATGCCATGGATGTGGTGACACGGGCTGTGGCAAAACTCGGACTGGATTGGCCACAGGCTGTGAGGGAGCTTAACACTTTTGGCAGACTGGATTATCGCTTCCTGCGGAGCCACTCCGTTCCCCAACGCCGGTCCTTGCCGTTTTTTCCGGATTTGCACGGTGAGTTGTGTAAATCATGGGATAAACCTTACTCTGCCCGGCTTTCTACTCCCCAGCTGCTGGAGTTTGGCAATGTGGCGGGTCTTAAGGACTGCGGCTACGGGACGATGCCACGGGTTGAAGACTCTCGGTCTTGACGTCAGGTGACGTCATCTTTTGGCAAGCCGGCGCTGCCGACGGGTCCATGTCGGGTGACTTCCTCGCTGGTGGGGAAGGCATATATGGCGGCGGGCCAGGCTGGTGCGTGCTTACACACCATGGCGGTCTTGCAGGCCTACCAGGCGGGATGAGAGAGGAGGCCCCTCTGAGGAGGAGTTGGCGGAGCTACGCCGGAACACGGATCTTTCGCTTCGTGCCACCAAGGCTACGGCCCGGGCTGTGGGCCGCTCCATGTCTGCATTGGTGGCCACGGAGAGACACCTTTGGCTGAACCTTTCGGACATCAGGCAGCAGGACAGAGAATTCCTTCTGGATGCGCCGGTTTCTACTACTGGCCTGTTTGGGGATGCAGTGAACTCTCTCGTCAACATGTTTTGCCATGTGAGGTCTCAGGGGGAGGCTTTCCAGCAGTTTTTCCCTAGTCGGACTGGATCCCGCTCTGCTGGGTCGGCTGGCCCTGCTCAGCCCTCTACCAGCTCCCACCGACAGCGCCAGAGAC
>NC_048409.1:30210738-30216037 GCF_013103735.1 Etheostoma cragini
GTACTTCCTGGTTCCCAAGAAGGACGGAGGCCTGCGCCCTATTCTGGATCTGCGGGTTCTGAACCGGTCTCTGAGGAGGTACAGTTTCAAGATGCTCAACATCCCCGCCATCGTGTGTCACATCCGGTCCGAGGACTGGTTTGTCACCATGGATCTGAGGGACGCTTACTTCCACATCTCCATTCGTCCTTCCCACAGGAAGTTCCTGAGATTTGCCTTCGGGGGCGTGGCGTACACCCCAAGGTGGTGGAGTCCTTGTGTGTAAGGTTCGGACCTATAGACGTGGACTCGTTTGCGTCTCGGGAGACTACGCACTGTCCTCTGTGGTTCTCCCTGACGCCGCTGGCCCCGCTAGGGCTGGACGCCATGGTGCGGGAGTGGCCGAGGCTGCGTCTGTACGCTTTTCCCCCGGGAGCAGGGCTCTCCAGGAACCCGACGGATCCTGGAGAGGGTCCGTCGGGAGGGCATTTGCCTGCTTCTGGTAGCGCCGTTCTGGCCGACCCGGGTGTGTTTCTCGGACCTGATGGCGTTCCTGGACGGTCCGCCACTGTCCCAGGGAGGTGGCCGGGTTCTTCACCCTTGCCCCGCCTTGTGGCGGCTGTGGGTCTGGCCCCTGAGGGGGCCCAGTACCTAGAGGCGGGCCTGACGGCAGGAGCGGTCGAGACTCTCCTCAGCTCCAGGGCCCCGTCTACACGGAGGATGTATGGCCTGAAGTGGAACGTCTTCTCTGCCTGGTGCAGGGGACGCATGCTAGACCCAGTTACCTGCCCGGTGGTTCAGGTGCTGGAGTTTCTGCAGGACCGCTTCTCTGCGGGCCTTTCCCTGTCCACCTTCAAGGTTTACGTGGCAGCCATTTCGGCTTTCCACGCCCCTTCGAGGGATGGGTCTCTGGGGAGACTTCCCTTGGTCGTACGGTTTCTCCGTGGGACCCGGAGGATGAGACCTGCGTCTCGCCCTAGGATTCCCACCTGGGATCTGGCGGTGGTTCTCGAAGCTTTGGCTGAGGCCCCCTTCGAGCCCATGGAGTCGGCTGAGGCCAAGTACCTGACCCTGAAGATGGCCTTCCTCCTTGCTATCACCTCTCTGAGGAGGGTGGGGGACCTCCAGGCTCTCTTGGTTTCTCCCCGATGCCTGGAGTTTGCCCCGGGTCATGTGAGGGCCATCCTGCACCCCATTCCGGGCTACATTCCCAAGGTGCAGTCCTCTGTCGCGGGGCCCGTTGTACTGCAGGCGTTTCATCCTCCACCTCATGTGACAGCGGAGGACGGGAGGCTCCATTTGCTCTGCCCTGTCAGAGCACTGAGTGTCTTCGCTCTGAGGTCCTCCCGGTGGAGGAAGACGGACCAGTTACTGGTGTGTTTTGGGTTCCCCAAGGCTGGGTTGCCCACTTCCAAACATACTATTAGCAACTGGACTATCTCCCTGGCCTATCAGGTGCGCGGTTTGCCTTCACCTATGGCTGTACGGGCTCACTCCACGAGAGGCATGGCGGCCTCTACGGCTCTCCTCTCGGGAGCGTCTCTCCAGGTAGCAGGCAGCTTGTTACAGTAGCTCTGCAGTTTCATACATCTTTTTAGTGTTTTTTACGTTTTTTTTTGTCTTTTTTGTTAATTTTTCTTTGTCAATATCAACACTTTAAGCAAGTGTGCAGCTATGGATGTTCATACTGTTACGTTCATAGCTTGTCTCTTGCTGCTTCTGGAACTTTTTGGCATAGCAAATGGAAATTCATCCAACAAAGCCCAACACTCAACGACGATCCCATTGTCCTAAACCCAGGATCAGCTGTTAGCCCTGCGCCACACACCCCTTCTCTGCGTGGAGCGGCAGGAGATTCCAAAGGAGTTATGGAGGAGGAGAAGAGGGAGCAGAGCGGGTGTGAAGCACAGGGAACGGAAAAGACGGTATAAACCATGTATACCCTCTGTCATCATGGGGAACGTTAGATCTCTCTCCAAAGAGATGGAAGAGCTGATGGCACTGACTCGACTGCAGAGGGAGTACCGGAAATGCAGCCTCATGTGTTTCACCGAGACGTGGCTGTGTGAACTTTCTCCCAACACACATGTCACCCTGGATGGTTTTAAATTCTTGCGAGCGGACAGGAAAGCAACGGAGAGCGGTAAGAAGAAGGGAGGGGGGATCTCTGTGTTTGTGAACGATAGGTGGTGCCACCCGGGACACATCAGTGTGAAGGAGCAACTCTGTACCAGAGACTTGGAGCTGTTAGCCGGTAGCATGCGGCCATACTACCTCTCAAGGAAGTTGTCACAGGTTATCGCTGTGACCGTGTACATCCCCCTCTCGGCGGTCGTCGCTGCAGCTACAGATCAGATTCATACTGTCGTGTCTTAACTTCAAAACCAGCACCCCCATTCCATTCTCCTCATCTCTGGGGACTTTAATCATGCTTCCCTGCTTCCCTGTCCTCTGCTCTCCCCACCTTCCACCAGTAGGTTAATTGCCACACCAGGGGCGTGACAACTCTGGAATTATTGTATGCTAACATCAAAGATGCATACACCTCATCCCCCCTCCCCCCCTTGGCCGCTCGGATCACAATCAAGTCCATCTGGTCACAGACTACTCCCTTATGGTGACCAAATAACAACCTGAGAAGAGGCTTGTGAAGCAGTGGTCTGAGGAGGCAAGTGATAGGCTCAGAGACTGCTTTGAAATTACAGACTGGGAAGCACTCTGCACCCCCCACGGCACCAACATTGACAGTATGACACAATGCATTACAGACCATGTCAACTTCTGTGTGGAGAACACTGTGCCCTCCAAGTTGGTGCAGTGTTTTCCCAACAACAAACCCTGGGTGACCTCTGAGATTAAAGCTCTGCTAAATGAGAAGACGAGGGTCTTTGCATCAGGGGACAGAGAGAGCTGTGCAGAGTCCAGAAGGAACTCAGGATCAGGATCAGGAGGGGGAAGGTCATCTACGGGAGAAAAATTAGAAAAGAGTCTGGAACAGAACAATGCCATGGGAGGTCTGGAGAGGGCTGCAGAACATCTCCGGCCACGGCAAAGCTGTGGGGAGAATCCAAGCCGGAGGAGACAAGGACTCTGATGAGCTGAATCTGTTTTTTAACAGATGTGACTCAGCCTCCTCGCCTCCCTCTTCACACCTTCAGCCCCCTCTTTCACAACTTTCTCACCTCCTCTGGCCTACTCCCCCCTCCCCTCCTCAGCCTGCCACCTTCAACGACCCTCAATAATAAGACCACCAGCCCGCTCCTCCCCCCTCGTCCCACTCATCAGTTCATCCCCCCCCTCTCCCCCTCTCTGAAACTCCCACCTTCCACCATCCCCAAACCCCATCCATCCTCGACCCCCTTCTCCATGACAGATGATCAGGTGAGAAGTCAACTTAAGGAGATCAAGGCAAGGAAGGCCCCGGGCCCGGACGGCATCAGCTCAAGTCTCCTTAGGGACTGTGCGGACAAGCTCTGTGGTGTGCTCAGGCACTTATTCAACCTGAGCCCTGTGGAAGACCTCCTGTGTGGTTCCGGTATCGAAGTTGCCGCGCCCCAGAGAGCCAAACCACTTTAGGCCTGTTGCCTTGACTTCTCACCTGATGAAGACCATGGAAAGGATCATCCTGTGTCACCTGTGACCCCTGGTGGGCACACAGCTGGACCCCCTATAGTTTGCTTACCAGCCTGGGATTGGGGTGGACGATGCAGTGATCTACCTGCTGCACAGATCGCTGCTCCATCTGGAGGACAGCGGGAGCACTGTGAGAGTCATGTTTTTCGACTTCTCCAGTGCTTTTAACCCCATCCAGCATTTGCTGCTCAAAGTGAAGATGGAGAGTGCCGGAGTGGACCAACACCTGGCTGCATGGACTACGGACTACCTCACCAACAGACCACAGTATGTGAGGATCTATCACTGTGTATCTGATGTGGTGCCCTGCAGCACAGGTGCCCCTCAGGGTGCGGTGCTCTTCCCCTTCCTTTTCACCCTCTATACCTCGGACTTCACGCACAACAGCACCCACTGCCACATCCAGAATTTCTCCGATGACACAGCCGTTGTTGGTTTCATCTCTGAGGGGAACGATCTGGAATATAGGTCGGTTATCAAGGACTTTGTCAGCTGGTGTGAGCTCAACCAGATTCAGCTCAACACCAGCAAGACAAAGGAGATGATCGTTGACTTCAGGAAGAAAACATCCCCTTTCTCACCGGTGAGAGTCCAGGGATCGGACATTGAGGTAGTGGAGAGCTACAGGTTCCTGGGTGTTCACCTAAACTATAAACTGAACTGGATTGATAACAGTGTGCAAGACTGTCCTCAGGACTTTCTATGACTCTGTGGTGGCCTCTGCCATCCTTTATGCTGTGGTCTGCTGGAGGGGGGCAGCTCGGACCGGGACAAGAGCAGACTCAATAGACTGATCACTAGAGCGAGCTCTGTCCTGGACTGTCCTTTGGACCCCATAGAGGAAGTAGGGGAGAGGAGGATGTTAGCCAACCTGACATCCATCATGGACAACACCTCCCACCCCCTACATGACACTGTGGGGTCTCTGAGCAGCTACTTCAGCAGCATACTGATACCCCCCGCCCTCAATACATGACACTGTGGGGTCCCTGAGTAGCTCCTTCAGCAGCAGACTGATACACCAACGGTGTAAGAAGGAGAGGTACCGCAGGTCATTCATCCCGGCTGCAGTCAGACTCTCCAACACCTGCACTACCTGATAATGTTGTAGTTTCTGTTCCTGTTTTTTCTCCCATCTACACCGCCCACTTTCTGTTTATCTTCAATTTGGCATTTAAATTTTATTACAAGTACTTACTTTTCAATATTTATGGTCTCAGGTTAATATAATTTAAATTATGCTACTGACTCTTGCTTCATCACTCTAATTACACATTCAATTTAATTTTAACATCACTTACACTGCAATATGGTTTACTTATGCCCCCCGTATTTTAACATAGGGGGGTGTATACTTATGCCCCCTGTATTTTAACATAGGGGGGTGTATACTTATGCCCTTGTATTTTTTCTTTAAAGATTATTTTTTGGGCATTTTAGGCCTTTAATTGACAGGACATTTGAAGATATGAAAGGGGAGAGAGAGGGGGAGTGACATGCAGCAAAGGGCCGCAGGCTGGATTCAAACCCGGGCCGGCTGCGTCGCGGAGTAAACCTCTATATATGGGCACCCGCTCTACCAACTGAGCGATCTGGGTGCCCATGCCCTTGTATTTTAACATAGGGGGTGTATACTTATGCCCCCTGTATTTTAACATAGGGGGCTGTATACTTATGCCCCCTGTAT
>NC_048409.1:30216137-30220072 GCF_013103735.1 Etheostoma cragini
AACATAGGGGGGTGTATACTTATGCCCCCGTATTTTAACATAGGGGGGTGTATACTTATGCCCCCTGTATTTTAACATGGGGGTTATACTTATGCCACCTGTATTTTAACACAGGGGGGTGTATACTTATGCCCCTGTATTTTAAGGAAGAACATCGTTCATTCACAAAAAAAAATTGGTGTCCTTAAAAGGTTGGATTTTTCCTTTTTTTAATAAAGCATTAAGATCTATTTACAAAAGATGATTTTTTTTTATTCCTCTTTTTAGTCAACTTAAGGAAGGGCATGTAAACTCATGAGCACTACTGTATGTTTTAACACCCCAGTTATTAGTTTAGGCTTTTTGATAAGTGGCTTTCAGTTTGTGAAAAGTGCTACACTAATTCAATTGATTACAATTATTATTATTATTATTTCTAATTTATAACATATATAACATATATATATAACATTTTATTAACAAGACCTCTAGACTGTCTGTTAATCATTAACTTCCTAGTTTTTCACCAACCTTATACGTACATTCCAGAGTACCTAATTAAAAATGGTAAATTCTTTAAGTTACAAATGGTTAATGTATCATTTATGCATTATTAAAAACAATCAACTTATACATGTTTCACATGGTCTAACTTATTAAAGATAAACCATTTAGCACATGTATTTCCAAATGCTTTACTAATTAGAATGAATATAGGAACTCTGCTTTACAAAAGATAAACAAGGAAATTACTAATAATTTGTAGATAGCTTATGAAGGGAAAATTATTTAATTTACAAATGTTTTCACTATAATTATTAATTGTCAAACTTCTATTTATAAACATTATTTTTGAGAGCCTTATTAACTAGGAACAAACCATTCATGAATGTGTATGAAAATGCTTTATTTATGAGAATTAACACAGGAGCAATGCTTTACAAATAATAAACAAAGCATTTAATAATAGTTTGCAACTGGTTCATGATGGGAACGTGATTTCATTTATAAATGGTTGTTTCATTATCTATTAAGTATAAATCATGTACTTGAGTCTGATAACAATAAAATTACTAAAACGTTATTGCAAAAATCCAAACAAAGAACACTGCATAAATCTCCTGTTGGTGATTTAAAGAAAGCCTTTTACTGAATCATTCAACTCATCCTTGTCGTCTTTGTTTTACTAAAACATAGTTACAGGTTGTCATGTTTTATAGATACAGTTGACAAAAGTACTGTCAAATATATCTTATTAACTAAATGTACTTCTTGTTATTCATGACGAGCAAAGCACTTAGTGGTCAGATTACATCAGATTACATGTTAGGTTACCTTTTCCCCCCAAAGAGCAGATCTCTACATACAATGCGTATTTTGGACATTTTCAGTCCGTACAGTAAAGGGTTGATGAGTGGTTGGCATGTAAGCCAGTACAATGACAGAAAAATACGCAACATATTGGGTAAATAGTTCATATTAAACCTGCTCTGTATTAATTCAAAGAAAGCTCCAAAGGAAAAATTGAGCAGGGACAAAAGGTGAGGTGTGCAGGTACTGAGAGCTTTCTGTCTGGTCTGTCTAGAACCAGAAAAACACACTTTAAGGATCCTCATGTAGGAGAAAAGAATCAAGATTATAAGACCAAAGATTACTGTAAATATATTAACAAGTCCAAAAATGTTATTTGCTGTTGTATCAGAGCAGGCCAGCTTGACAACATTATAGTTGTCACAGTACACTTTGTTAATGATGTTTCCACACAGCTCTAAAGGAACAGTCAAAACAAATACTAACAAAGTAGTGACAAGTATTGGGTTCAACCATGTTAGAGTAATAAGCACTGCAACCTTTTTAGATGTCATATGAGTGTGATATTGTAGAGGAAAACAGATAGCAAGATATCTGTCATAGGACATTATGGCTAATGTCCAAAATTCACTGATTCCATAAGTATACACACAGAAAATCTGCAGGAAACAGAAGGGAGCAGAAACAGTGTGAATGTCCGAGAGGATCTGAACCAGAAGGAATGGAAACAACCCTGTACTACCATACAGTTCATTTACAAACAGGCTGACCAGAAAAAGGTACATAGGTTCATGTAAGCTCCTGTTCACACAGATAACCACAATCAACAACACATTGGCACACACTATGAAGACATATAAAGACAAAATCAGCAAGAAATAAAAGTATTTAAAATCTCCGGTGTCAAAATAGGCAGAAAGTATGAAATATGAAACCTGTGTAGAGTTTATCATGATCCTCCTGTCTCTGAAAATTAAATATTTTAACATTTTACAACATAACTTCATCATGTAACATTTCATTAAAGAACTTCTGAAAGGTTAGTCGAACATTTAAAGCTTTCTTCAGACTGTGTTCAGATAAGACATTGATCACAAACAGCATTCAGTCAACAAACAGGAGAGAATGAATTCATCAAACATGCCATTCACCAAGTGTCTGCTGTAATACTAAAGGGAAGACATTACCCAACAGTTGATGACATTGTGAGAATGCTAACATTCATCTGCTTCAGTGGGACTGGGAGTCCAGTCTTACTGAGCTCAAACCTCTGCTCTGCGTCTTTTAACCTTTTCCAGTGAGCAGACGCCCTCAGCAGCGGTCAGACCTCATTACCAGAGCACCTGGTCGCTGTGGCAACGAGTAGCTGCTTGTTTCTAAGTGATGCTTAAAAAAATAACCCATTTCTGTTCTGCACAGCGCCATGAGACCATAAACAACACTGGCTCTACCCAGTTTGCTGCTTCCTGTTTGGTGGGGTCTCAGATAATATCAAACAGTTTGGGTTTTGTCAGAACGTCTACACGGGAAAAAGACTGACTGGGACTGAGTTTCTGAACACCTTAAACCAAACGATTGAGACCACGGAGCTCCCCAACTCTAGCAAGACTCAGGATTTCATTGCCATATTGGACATTTGTCCGTGACAGTGGAATCTCTTGGAAAGTAATTTGGTGGAAGGTTGGCCTTAGGTGCATAGGAGGCTGGAGTGACAGGTTCAGGATCACACAACAAATCCAACGACATTTCTGCCAGCCAAGGGGTCCATAATCAAAAACCTAATTACCATACATCATATATTTAAAAACTCTATAGCCACACTTTTCCTGTTTGGAAGGTTGCTTGTCCAATCTGCCTGAAACGCTATGAACAGCATCTACAGATGAACCAAACAAAATGTTATGATCATAATTTAGCTTGGTTCAAAAATAAAAAATATAACGTACAAACATTTCTCTAGCTAGCGACAAAAATGCAAACTTTTGCATATCTTGGCCAAAGTAAATGTTATTGACTCAAAAACCTGTTTCATTGCCATGAAACGCTGATGCTCTGAACCAAACTTGGCAAATATTGGCCTTTGTGGGCTCTACAAACAATCAGTAGTAGATTGGCACACATAATCACTGCATAAAAACACATAATATTCAGGAAAACTAAGTATTAATGAAGACCAATATCAAAGTATGCACCAAAAGAGAAATATGAAACATGTGTACAGTTTATCATGATCAGTCAGAAATCAAATTAGTTTAAATGTCAAAGTCACACTTATTCTAAATGTTAATGTGCTGTTCCTATCTAGCGCTTAACTAGTATTCACGACTACTCAAGAACTGAGCCACAGCCTGGACTTATTTCCTTAACACACATGCTGTAGACAGCCTGCAACCAGCCTGCAAACAAATCTGTCTTTAATACCCATACATAACAACATTTAAAGACGTACTACAATTTCATCAATATGAGCCCAAGTTTTTAATTGCACTGCGTTTCTGGAATATCATTTCTTTACACATCTGATTGAATTGGAATATGTTTAGACGTTTCTTTAAATCTTTATTTATTTTATTCCACATATTAGTTCCACTGACAGATAAACAGAAACTTTTCCTTGAAGTTTGGTAGCAGGGAGTCCTAAACTT
>NC_048409.1:30220172-30244255 GCF_013103735.1 Etheostoma cragini
GCCAGGTAAAACATATTTTTCTCGCCTTGAACATAATAACTGCTGTTTGAAATATGACTAGGTCAAGATATTGTAATACTTTAGACTGAACATAATGAATTGGTGTGTTCCTAATATCCAATGTTATGAAGTATCAATATTGCTCTTTTTTGAAGTATAATTAACTATGTCAATGAACTTTGATGTGTTTCCCTAAATCTGTACACAGTAATTTATATACAGTAACACCACTGAACAATACCAAATGTGGAAAGATTTGTAGTCTAGAATTTGCTTTCCATTTAGCCAAGACTGAAATACTTCTAACAATTTTCTTTGGATGTATTTTAAATGAGAGTTCCAGCATTTCTTGTCATCTATAATCACTCCAAAGAATTTCATTTCATTTAGTATTTCTGTATTGATACCTTTGATCTGTAACTGAAATTGATTGATTGATTTACAATTGCTAAATATCATGGATTTTCTTTTTACTCACATTTATTGATAACTTATTTGTGTCAAACTACAGATTTATTTTTCAGAATTCTGACGTGATTAAATCCAGGAGTTGCTGTAAATTATGACCAGAAGCAAAGATCCAAATATTACAAATTTCATTCGTTTGGATAGTTTACATATATCATTTATATAGAGGATAGATAGTTATAGAAGCGATATTTCTAAATATCTACAGGCCACCTAAATATTGTGCAACCTTCATTGATGACTTCACTGAACTGCTGTCAATAATCTGCATTAACTCTGATTGTGTAATCATTGCGGGTGATTTTAACATTCATGTTGACAACCCCCAGGACAGGAGGACCAAAGAACTGTGTTGTGTTTTTGAAAACTATGGACTGACTCAGCACGTTACGGAGCCCACGCACATTAAGGGGCACACTCTGGACCTGATAGTCTCCAAGGGTCTGAACATTCCCAAGGTTGTGGTGACTGACGTTGCTCTCTCTGATCATTCCTGTGTTTTTTTCAGCAGCACTATCTCTGTGCCCAAAAGTGTTCAAACAAAGACAATCAGAAAACGGTATATCACTGAAAACACCAGTGAAACATTTACTCAGCTTTTCTCAACCACACCCTCCTTCTCTGGGCTATCAGTGACTGAGCTTGTAGATCATTTCAACTGTAAAATTAGAAATGTTATTGATGCCATTGCTCCCACTAAGGTAAAAGTTGTCTCTGGTAAGAAAAGATCTCCATGGAGACATGCCCTACTGGTGAGAAGAGAAAAAAGAGAGTGTAGGAAAGCTGAACGAAGGTGGCGAAAAACAAATCTCCTGGTCGATTATAACACCTATAAAGAGAGACTTCGCATTTATAATTTGGAACTAAGGAATGCAAAGCGGTACTTCTTCTCTGATATTATCTCTAAAAACAATAATAATTCACGCGCTTTGTTTGCTACTGTCGATAGATTAACAAACCCTCCAGTACCAGTAGCATCTGAACTGTTATCTACCAAGGCCTGCAATGAGTTTGCCTCCTTCTTCAAAGATAAAATTCAGAAGATTAGACAAACAGTCAGTGCCTCCATTCTTTTTATTCATGACGAGCAAAGCTCTTAGTTGCCAGATAACATGTTAAGTTACCTTTACCACCCAACAAGCAGATTTCTACATACAATGCGTATTTTGGACATTTTCAGTCCGTACAGTAAAGGGTTGATGAGTGGTTGGCATGTAAGCCAGTACAATGACAGAAAAATACGCAACATATTGGGTAAATAGTTCATATTAAACCTGCTCTGTATTAATTCAAAGAAAGCTCCAAAGGAAAAATTGAGCAGGGACAAAAGGTGAGGTGTGCAGGTACTGAGAGCTTTCTGTCTGGTCTGTCTAGGACCAGAAAAACACACTTTAAGGATCCTTATGTAAGAAAAAAGAATTAAGATTATGAGACCAAAGATTACTGTAAATATATTAACAAGTCCAAAAATGTTAATGGCTGATGTATCAGAGCAGGCCAGCTTGACAACACTATAGCTATCACAGTACACTTTGTTAATAATGTTTTTACACAGCTGTAAAGGAGCAGTCAGACCAAACACTATCAAAATATGGACAAGTAAAGGATACAACCATGTGAGAGCAATAAGAAGGAAAATCTTATTAGATGTCATACGAGTGTGATATTGCAGAGGATAACAGATAGCAAGATATCTGTCATAAGACATGCTGGCCAAGATCCAAAATTCTCTACCGCCATAAGAGTATAAACAGAAAATCTGCAGGAAACAGAAGGGAGCAGAAACAGTGTGAATGTCAGAGAGGATCTGAACCAGAAGGAATGGAAACAACCCTGTACTACCATACAGTTCATTTACAAACAGGCTGACCAGAAAAAGGTACATAGGTTCATGTAAGCTCCTGTTCACACAGATAACCACAATCAGCAACACATTGGCACACACTATGAACACATATAAAGACAAAATCAGCAGGAAATATAAGTATTTAAAGCCCACCGTGTCGAAAAAGGCAGAAAGTATGAAATATGAAACCTGAGTAGAGTTGATCATGGTCCTGACCTCGGTTTATAACAACAAGACAAATAATTATGTTAACTTTTGTTCTATATTTGTTAAACTATACGTCACTAGTTAGTTATTTGGTTTAAACACCAAGCACACATGAACATTCGTCAATGTAGTCATATGAAACATGTTCATAATCACGGAAACAGTTTAAACAAACACCCCCAAATGTACCAGTTAGTTCAACATAATGTTCAGGTTACACATTAATAATAAAACGTGTGACATTGTGTAAATTTCAGTTCATACCCACTGCAGTCAGACTGAATCCGTCCTAACTGAGCTGAACCTATGTTGCAATGTCTTTTATCCTTTTTAATAAGAAGGACTACCCCCCCAGCAGCAGGATGAGCTCATTATGAAAAGGTCCCATTGAACGATTAAGTTGGTCAATGTCAGCTAAAAGTAAACTTTGTAGAAGGCCATTGGTATAGAAACATTAAGACAAGAAATGGTTTCCATTAGAGCTGTTCCAACACCGATATCAGTATCAGAAAAAGACACTTTAAAGTAGTTCCCGCCCGATATATTGGCCGTTTGATATTTGATACTGTTAAAGATTATGTTTGATCAATGTCAGCAGAAAAGTAAGCTTTCTAAACACATATAGAACATTTCAAGTATCGATGGGGAAGAAAAACAATGCAGAATAGTATCACATTATTTTCAATTTCAATACTGAACATTGAGGGCAAGTATCAATCTTTTATTGTGTGCTGTTAGTTTTTTTTTTTATGAATCCTGTCTTGACCCACTGTGATGAAGTCAGCTGCTTCATAGGACTGTCAGAATTCCATGGAAGCTGCCCCGTAAAGGGTCTGAACAAACGTTTGGATGAGGTCTTTCCAGGTCATGCAGTTGAGATTAAGGTGCGATTGCGATTGACAGTGCTAATTCAATTTCCATTTTATTTATACATCGCTAAACCACTTTCCATAGAGAGCAGGTCTAGACCAGATTCTGGTATGTTATTTAGAGAAGTCTAACAGTTCCCACCAAGATCAAGCACTAGGCCACAGACGCAAGGAAAGACTTCCTTTAAGAGGCCGAAACCTCAAGCAGAACCACGGCTCAGGGTGGGGAGGCATCTGCCTCAACCGGTTGGGGGTTTGAGAGAGAGAAAGAGAAAGAAATAGAGACAGAGAGATACAGACAGACAGAGAGAGACATGGAGATAATGAAGGCGGACTTCCTGAGCTGACTTTCCTCGGGTACAGTATTGGGGCGAGGAATGACTGGCCACTCATATGGGGGGTTGTGCAGAAAATCTGGGCCTTGAGTCCATCTGTCAGGTTCAGGACACTTTAACTTACTAAATAAAGCAAGAAAACGAGACACAGGCAATGACCAGTTAATAGACTATTGCAAGAGGGAAGCACACATGAGAGCGACCTATCTTCAGCATCGCTCACAGGGAACTTCTCAGTATTTCTCTTAAGCTCTGCCTCTTTATTGAAAACACACACACCAAGATTCACACTTGTTGATACCAGGATGATTTGTGTTATGCCTACGCTAAAAGAACCAGGGCAAAGTGCGGGCCGCTGGGCGACGTGTACTCTGACTGACCTCGAATTGGAGACATTCTGCTATCTGGTTTATATATTGCAGCGAGACATTTACGACTTCTGCGAGAAACAGCAGCAACTAGAGAAACACAGTTTGTTAGAAACACAGTATGTTAAAGGTACATATAATAAGCATGAAAGTTATACTAATAAGAAATTACTACAAAGAAATAAGCAATAAAAGACTTTATAAAAATGAATTCTCTATCACCATCTGTGAGGAAATGCAAACTCCTTTAAGGTCAGACCTCTGGTGATATTGTCTGCCGAATGTCTTGCTGAATCCACAAACCTCAAGTTTGTCACCACTCTCAGCGTTTGGATTTCTGCTACATGAGTTTTGATTTAAAACTTTGTAGTGACACAATTCAGATCTTAGCCAGTGCTGCATAGTGGTGGAATCAGTCCAGGGAAAGACTTGATCGATGGGCTGAGTGAGTTTGGTTTGGAGGACACTGGCAAGCTGGGCACATGTGAGAGCCCCACTCAGTTCAAGGCAAGGCATGGACAAGTGTTTTTAGGTGCAATGAGAGACCTGGAAAGCAAAAAGGAGACATAAATTTGACGTGCATAATTAGCTGTGCGCAAAAAAGCTACCGAGCCGTAAGCTCAGCACTGTTCACCTTTTACTTTGGAAATATTGACTTTGTACATTTTTTTTTTCTGTCTGTAAAGATGTGGACATGTCTTGTCGAAGCAGGGGTGTCAGCACAGGCTCACAGGTTTGGGGGTGCCTATTCTTAGCTGAGCCACTTGTTCAGCAACGTATGAGTGTGTATTGGGTCATCCCATCCCATGTCTTGGGTCATCCCGTCCCATAACTTGCTTCTATAAGTCCTGAATGAGAAACTCGGCCCTGGTAGTAAATGGCTGGATGAAACCTATGGGGTCATACTATTTAGCCAGGATCTTATAGGTCCTCATTTTGGGCTCTGAGAGTCCCAACGGTAAATGTTTGTACCCCAGTGTGTAACTGTGAAAGTTTCATCTTAAGCCCAAGGTTGGTTCTTGGAGGCCACTGCTGCTCGTAGACAGCCAAAGCTCTCTGCTGGCTGATCTAGCTTCGGGGGGAAGATTCTCAATGACTCAAGGTAGATTGCTTGTCATCTGCCTTACCGTAAAACCACCATCAGAGAGTAGCTTCTGCCAGCTGTCAAACCGGTCTTTGGCTTATTCTACAGTGCATCTGCTGTGTAAGCCGTTGTCAACTTAGCATGACTCTCTCCTTTTTCATTTTCTTTTAGCTTTTTCTCCATGGTCCTGGATATGATGCTGCAGTGCATAGATTGCCCAACATGGACTGCAAGTTGTTCCGAAAGGCAACACCCACCACTCGTAAATGGATGTCTCTTGTTCCACTTGTGGAACCACTAGAGAGGCTGGTTTGTAGGCAGCAGGCTGATCTGGTGAAACATACTCTTTATGTCTCCACTCACTTTGCGCTCCTGTTTTGAAAACATGCTTTCGATGCAGGTGCGCGGGACTCACCAGGGGATCGCTGAGGGCGAGGGCTTTCCCCCCTTGCTCACACCCATTCCCTTGTTTGTTAAGAGAATAAAGAGACGAAGAATCCCTCGGTCCGAAAGAGCCTGCTGCGAGTCGCATACGAGACGTCCAGCCAAGTTGATGCAGGCCCTGCCAGACTGAACCAGTCCTGTGTCAAGGTAAAGGCTTGGAAGTAGTGTATACTGTGCATCACGTATTGAGTGCATGTCTGTTGCATGCTCTTTGCTTTGCTGTATTCTGTGGGAAATAAAGAGACACATTTATTTTAGCAGAAGACAGTGTTTGTGATTATTGACAGTGAGTCTGTTGCTCATAGCTGTACTGTATTCTGTGGCGAGGAAAAGGGACAGTTCATCCTGGCAGAAACGGTGTTTGTGGTTATTGACAGTGTGAGTCTGTCGCTCACAGCTGTCTTGCTGTGTTCTGTGGCAGAGTAGACAAGCACCCTACTCTGGCAGAAAAAGTGTTTTTTTGTAATTATCTGCTTGTAGTCAACAACCCCGCAAACCTGCCTAAAAATTTCACAAAACACCAGGACCTGGTGGATTGTTTGGCTTGGTTTGAAGAGATACTAGCCACGCATGCAGCCAGGAGTGCTCTTGATTTTTCACCCATGTTGTAGCTGTTTGGAGCAGGATGAGGGCTTGTGGATCCTGCTTGGAACGGGTGACCATCCAGCGCTGTAAGAAGTGTGTCCAGCTGCCAAAGGTGCTCAGCATTACGGAGGAGCTATTGAGATGGTACTGTGGTCAAGGGTAGGCCTTGTTGATGGTGAGATGGTCTGGTATGCACTGGTTAAATGGGCGTAAGTAGTTGTGGCATATCAGAACCAATGAAAAGCAAAGGCTGAGCCCTCACCAACAGAGCTAGGGGGAACTCTCTCAGGTGCTTGTATTTCCTTTGTAGGGCAGCCACCGGGTAGGAAAAGTCTGAAAGGCACAAGCTACCAGAGAGCTGGACCTCCTGGACTGCCTCATGCAGGATGGTAAGGTATGTTTCCTTACAGACTTTGCAAGGCCGCCTAAGGGTGCAGCTGTCCACAGCATGGCCTCTACCACATCTCCAGCATCTTCTACCCTCCTTAATCCATTTGATGATCTGGCTGGTGGTCAACTTCTTAGATACTTCCCAGGAGTTGAGGTAGTGCTTCTTATTCTTGCAATATGAGTAATAGGGCTTAGGTTTAGCGGATGCTGCTTGACTGGAGATACGCTTAGCTTGTAGCTTAACCTGTAACAAAGTCTCCAGATCCGGGAGAGTGTAGGTTATGTCTGTACTGGTCTGCAGAATGTGGAGACTCAGGCAGTATTCAACAAAGCCATCACGATAAGCAGGAGGCATTTTGCTCAGGAGCCAGACCACGTGCGAGCCACAACGTAGCTCATACCCATTCTCCCCTTCTAGGGTCCTCAGCATTCTCACCAAGGACTGAAATGATAGTGGGAAGGTGTTGAAGTCATTGACATCACCAAACCTTAGCGCTTGGCTGTTAAGAATGGTGCCTAGCTCCGAATGAATAAGCTGTCCTGGTTGGACATACTTTTCTTGCAGTGCCTGCAGAGCCATAGTGTATGGTTTCCAGCTTTTGGCATTTAATGTCCAAACGAGTCCTCTTCTATCTGACGTCGAACCTCTTTTAGCTCCATCTCCTTAAGGTTCTCCTCCAGAATGGCGGCATGTACTGTAGATAGAGCAAGAAAGGGAACTGAACCTCCAGAGACTGAGGTCCGCCCACTGGACTTGGAGCCTAAGCTGGATAATCTTCTCTTGGATGTTGTCCTCGCTTTGCCGCTGCAGTTGCTATTGGGGCAGGGTTGGGCAGGTGGAGGATGATCACATTAACATTACTTATTTTTTTCTTCAAAGGTGTTTTCTATAAACTGAAAACATTGTCCGCAAATAGTGAGTGATTCTGTGTATTGTGAATGCATATTGGTGAGGTCATAATCGATTGGCGAATGACTTGAGCCAGAGGCTCTAAAGAGAGGACAAATAGTGCAGGACTCAAGGGGCAGCCTTGGCGTGAAGATCTAGAAAGTGAAAAGAAAGAGGAGGTACATCTGGTTATGACTCGGACTTAGGGGTTCTCATCTCATTACTCTGTCCCACCCCTAACCCATTTTTCCTACCCCTAACCCCTTTGTCTTACCCCTAGCCATTGGCCCTTGAAACCAAGTGCTAAGGGCTAGGGGTAAACACCCCCCCCTATGAAATGGGACACCATTTGGTGACATCACCATATAGTATTGATCACAAACTTCTAAGATGCCATCTGCAAGTGGGTCTATGTTGACTGCGTAGGTTTTGACCACAGTGTCATATGCATTTATATATTTTATAGTTGTTTTAAAGTATGTTCACTTTGGTGGTGCAGAGGCAGACGTCCTGACCTGTGTAGTAATTAGTTCTGTTTGCAGTACATATGTGTACACACTGCACGGTGTGTTGTATATCTGTTTCAGTTATCACCGTCTTGAATGTCATTGATGTTCAGAAAAACTTTTGTTGTTAACAATTATCTGTCTTTAATACCCATACACAACTATATGTATAGACGTACTACAACTTATTCAATATAACCCCAAGTTTTTAAGGGGAAAATCCAATTTTAGGACTCCCATTTTCCGAACTACAAGGAAATCTTTCTGTTTATCTGTCATTAGAACTAATATGTTGGATAAACTAAATAATTATTTAAAGAAATGTCTATACATATTCTGATTCAATCAGATGTGTAGAGAAATTATATTCCAGAAACGCAGTGCAATTAATATTTCATGATTTATTATATTGAATGCATTTTTCAAATGAATGAACATACCAACTCCATATTTCTTATTGTCTGTAGAAGTTGTGAATTCTTCACTGAGATCAGTTAAAGCTAGTGATGTTGACCTATTTGTTCTGAATCCATATCGATTGTCAGTTAGTAATTTGTTTTTGTCTATGAATTTTTCCAATCTGTCATTGAAGACTTTTCCGAGAATTAGTAAACAAACAACAAATCTGCAGGAAACAGAAGGGAGCAGAAACAGTGTGAATATAAGAGAGTCCGGCCTTATATCAAATGTAAAAGCCCCCCCCCCCCTCCTGGATTTTATATTTCCCTTCACACATGTAAAAAGAAAGACAAGAAATATTCTAAAGATGGCAAATACAAAAAGAAGACCCGAGGCAGTACCTTAAATTCTCAAGTGCAATTTGTATTTATAAATTATTGATCTGTGTATTACTATGATGTTGCCACAAACAATATCGCCTTACATCGGGGGGCGGGTGTGGCTCAGTGGTAGAGCGGTTGCCTGCCAATTGGAAGGTTGACGGTTCGATCCCCGCCCCTGCAGTCATTGTCGAAGTGTCCTTGGGCAAGACACTGAACCCCGAGTTGCCCCCGGTGCTGCGCATCGGAGTGTGAATGTGTGTGAGTGTGTATCTGATGAGCAGGTGGCACCTTGTACGGCATCCCCGGCCACAATGTATGAATTTGTGTGAATCGCGAATGTTTCCTGTAGATGTAAAAGCGGTTTGAGCAGTCGTTAAGACTAGAAAAGCTCTATATAAATACAATATATACATTTACATCCCGCCCCAGCATTAACAATAATAATACATTTGATTTGTATAGCACTTGTCAAGGTACCCAAAGACACTTTACAGTAAAGCCTGTTAATAGCAAGTGAAAGAGTAAAGAAGCACATAACAGCAGGTGCATTTGATTTATTACAGGTGAAGGCTTGGATAATCTGAATGTGTCCAGGTCAGGTCAGATCCACATGTGTGTGTGTTCCAGAGGTCTGGGCCTGCGATGGGGAAAGGTGAAGTATCATTAGCCCGTCACTCGCAATGCACCTGCCTGCTTCTCACAGATGGCCGTTATTTCTAGTTCGTACATCATTATCCAAAAAATGTATTCACAGGGGTCACCAACCAGCAAGATGCTCTTACACGTCAGTTTACATTTTACCAAAGATAAGACGTTTACATAGGCTACGTATTTTAGACATCTGCAGTCCATACATTAAAGGGTTAAAGAGCGGTTGGCAGGTCAGAAAGTATAATGACAAAACATTTCGCAACATCATGGGTACACTGTTCATATTAAACCTGCTCTGAACTACTTGAAAGAAAGAACCAAAGAAAAAGTTGATGAGAGAAGCAAGGTGAGGTGTGCAGGTACTGACAGCTTTCTGTCTCGTCTGCTTAGAACCAGAAAAACACACTTTAAGGATCCTCATGTAGGTGTAAAGGATTAAAATGAGAAGCCCAACGACTTCAAGAGAAGTGTAAGAGAGTCCATAAATGTTGTTCACTCTGGTGTCAGAGCAGGCCAGTTTGACAATAGCGTAGTTATCACAGTAAACTGTTTTAATGATGTTCCCGCACAGCTGTAAAGGAACACTTAAAGATATTGTGACAGAAACTCCAACAGATGACAATAACCATGTCAGAGCAATAAGGACAGCAACCTTGTTAGTTGTCATACGAGTGTGATACTGTAGTGGATAACAGATAGCAAGATATCTGTCATAAGACATCACAGCTAAGGTCCAAAATTCTCTAGTTCCATAAGTATACAAACAGAAAATCTGCAGGAAACAGAAGGGAGCAGAAACAGTGTGAATGTCAGAGAGGATCTGAACCAGAAGGAATGGAAACAACCCTGTACTACCATACAGTTCATTTACAAACAGGCTGACCAGAAAAAGGTACATAGGTTCATGTAAGCTCCTGTTCACACAGATAACCACAATCAACAACACATTGGCACACACTATGAACACATATAAGGACAAAATCAGCAAGAAATATAAGTATTTAAAACCTCCAGTTTCAAAATAGGCAGAAAGTATGAAATATGAAACCTGTGTAGAGTTGATCATGGTCCTCACCTTGGTTTATAACAATAAGACAAATAATTATGTTAATTTTTGTTTTACATTTGTAAAACTATATGTCACTGGTTAGTTATTTGGACTTAAACACCAAGCACACATGAACATGCATCAGTGTAGTAATATGAAACATATTCATTATCATAGAAACAGTTTAAACCAACACCCCCAAATGTACCAGTTAGTTCAACATAATGTTCAGGTTACACATTAGTAATAAAACATGTGTGACATTGTGTATATTTGAGCTTATACCCACTGTAGTCAGACTGAATCCGTCCTAACTGAGCTGAACCTTTGTTGCGACGTCTTTTATCCTTTTTAAAAAGGAGGACACCCCCCCCCCCCCCCCAGCAGCAGGATGAGCTCATTATGAAAAGGTCCCATTGAAAGATTATGGTTGGTTGACGTCAGCTAAAAGGAAACTTAGTAGAAGGCAATTAGAACAGAAACATCAAGACAAGAAATGGTTTCCATTAGAGCTGTTCCAACACCGATATCAGTATCAGAAAAAGACACTTTAAAGTTGTTCCCCCCATATATTGGCCATTTGATATTTGATACTGTTAAAGATTATGTTTGATCATATTCAGCAGAAAAGTAAGCTTTTTAAACGCATATAGAACATTCCAAGTATGGGTGGGTAAGAAGAACAAAACAGCATAGTCTCACAACTTTTTAAATTTTAGTACTGTACATTGATGGCAAGTGTCACTCTTTTATTACATAACTTGCATATGATAATTAAAGCTTTAAGGTAATAGAATAATACAATTAGTTGCTTTGTCAGGATGCAGTATATGGCAATACATTCATTGCAGTATCATCTTGTGATATTTTTGTATCTGAGGCCCATCCGTAATTTTCAAGACAGTTGAAGAAAAGTTACCTTGAAAATAAAAAAATGATTTCCATCAATATCTAAAATTTTCTTGTCCTTTTAATGTGTGCTGTTCAGCTGACCTATCACAGTATACGTTGGCCGAGAAGCTCGATACTTTCTGGATTAGGGGTTTCATGATTGTAACAATCCAAAAGCTGTTTGGTTTGGCTTCAGAAAACCTTAAAATCTAAAGTCAAGTACAGACTTTAGATTTTAAGGTTTTCTGAAAAAAGAAAAGCATTGTCCGCACACAGTTAAAAGTATATCTGTATATTGTGAATGCATAATGGTGAGATCATAATCGGTTGGCGAATGGCTTTAGCCAGAGACTCTAAGGAGAGGACAAATAGTGTAGGACTCAAGGGGCAGCCTTTGCGTGAGGATCTAGAAACTGGAAATAAAGAGGAGGCGCGTCCGGTTATGACTCAGGCTTGAGGGGTTAGTATACATGATTTTAATGATACCAATGAAAGTGTTACCAAAGCCCATCACCTCTAAGACTGACCATAGAAATGACCACTCAAGCATATTAAAGGCTTGTATTGCTTCAAGAGAGAGAATTGACATTGGGGTCTTACTGGCTTATACCGCATTAACAATGTGGAGAAGAGGTCTAACATTATTTGCTGCTAGTCTTGTTGTTAAGAATCCTTTTTGGTCAGATTTGACTAATTCTAACAAATGGGACTCCAATTGACAGGCTAGGACTTTTGCAGAGATAAATCAGAGTTTAGCAGGCTCAGAGGTTGATAGCTAGAGCACTCAGAGGAAGGAGATCAAGACTGTGTAAAACTCCCTTGAGAATTCACCATTCTCAATGGAGAAGTTGATCATGTCAAGAAGGAATGGGCCCAGTTGTTACCTAAAAGTAGCATAGAATTCCAAGGGGACCCCGTCAAAGCCCGGTAATTTTCGTTTTTGCAAATTCTGTAATGCAGAATATGGATATTCTGTTCTGTAGTACCTAATAAATGAGGTATGAATGTAAATGGAAAACATTTCCGTAATCATTAGAACAATATCAATATAAAATCTGGTGAAAATCAGAGTAACTGTGTCTAAATCAAGGCCTTCCCATTGCATTAGGGGCACTATTTAGAACCCTTACAGGTATGGGCCAAATCCCTGAACTTTCTCGCAAGGCTCCAAGGTGTTTATGTGGACGCAGATTTTTTTAAAGTTTTTGTATACTGAGGCTGTCAAAAATGGGGATTCCTTTTTTATGGTGGGAGGACCAAAAGTAACAAACTCATATGGGCCCCAACGTTGAACATCTCTGAACTCTTGTCATCAAAGAACAATTAAGCTCATGGAACTGAAAAGTTTTTTTTTACGTGCGCACTTTATTATTTTAGTTATTTTTTATACCTGTGTTTTATCTGTGTACTTGTATGCCATATTTCTGTGTATATTAATACAATTCTCAAACAGTATCCTGGTTTCCTAGTCTCTTTATATCTTTGCTTGATTTACAAATGGTTAAGACATAATTTAGGAATTATTTAAAAAAATCAAATTATAAAAGTCTTTCATGGACTAAATTTTTATTCTAAATGTATTTTCAAATGCTTTACTGATTAGAATGAATTTAGAAACTGCTTTAAATAAAAGATAAATATAGAAATTACTTAAAGTTTGTAGATAGTTTATGAAGAGAAAATTATTTAATTTACAAATGTTTTTACTAAACTTATTACTTGTAAAACTTCTGTTTCATGAAAATATTTTTGAGAGCCTTATTTACTATGAACAAACCACTCATGAGTGTGTATAAAATGCTTTATTTATCAGAATTAACACAGGAGCAATGCTTTACAAATGATGAACTAAGCATTTAATAATAGTTTGCAACTGGTTCATGATGAGAACATGATTTCATTTATAAATGGCTGTTTTATTATCTATTAATTATAAATCATGTACCTGAGTCTGATAACAATAAAATTACTAAACCATTTTTACAAAAATCTAAAAGTAGAACACAGCTAATATCTCCTGTTGGTAATTTAAAGAAAGCCTTTTACTGAATCATTCAACTCATCCTTGTTGTCTGTTTTATTAAAACATAATTACAGGTTGTCACGTTTTATAGATACAGTTGACAAAAGTACTGTCAAATATATCTCATTTCTTTTTATTCATGACGAGCAAAGCTCTTAGTTGTCAAATAACATGTTAAGTTACCTTTCCCCCCCAAAGAGCAGATCTCTACATACAATGCGTATTTTGGACATTTTCAGTCCGTACAGTAAAGGGTTGATGAGTGGTTGGCATGTAAGCCAGTACAATGACAGAAAAATACGCAACATATTGGGTAAATAGTTCATATTAAACCTGCTCTGTATTAATTCAAAGAAACCTCCAAAGGAAAAATTCAGCAGGGACAAAAGGTGAGGTGTGCAGGTACTGAGAGCTTTCTGTCTGGTCTGTCTAGAACCAGAAAAACACACTTTAAGGATCCTCATGTAGGAGAAAAGAATTAAGATTATAAGACCAAAGATTAGGGTAAATATGTAAACAAGTCCAAAAATGTTATTGGCTGTTGTATCAGAGCAGGCCAGCTTGACAACACTATAGTTGTCACAGTACACTTTGTTAATAATGTTTCCACACAGCTGTAAAGGAACAGTCAAAAAAGAGATTGTCAAAATATGTTTAAGAAAAGAGTACAACCATGTTAGAGCAATAAGCACAGCAATCTTTTTAGATGTCATATGAGTGTGATATTGTAGAGGATAGCAGATAGCAAGATATCTGTCATAAGACATGATGGCTAAGGTCCAAAATTCTCTAGCTCCATAAGAGTGCAAAATGAAAATCTGCAGGAAACAGAAGGGAGCAGAAACAGTGTGAATGTCCGAGAGGATCTGAACCAGAAGGAATGGAAACAACCCTGTACTACCATACAGTTCATTTACAAACAGGCTGACCAGAAAAAGGTACATAGGTTCATGTAAGCTCCTGTTCACACAGATAACCACAATCAGCAGCACATTGGCACACACTATGAACACATATAAGGACAAAATCAGCAGGAAATATAAGTATTTAAAACCTCCGGTGTCAAAATAGGCAGAAAGTATGAAATATGAAACCTGAGTAGAGTTGATCATGGTCCTCACCTTGGTTCATAACAATAAGACAAATAATTATGTTAACTTTTGTTCTACATTTGTAAAACTATATGTCACTGGTTAGTTATTTGGACTTAAACACCAAGCACACATGAACATGCATCAGTGTAGTAATATGAAACATATTCATTATCATAGAAACAGTTTAAACCAACACCCCCAAATGTACCATTTAGTTCAACATAATGTTCAGGTTACACATTAGTAATAAAATATGTGTGACATTGTGTATATTTGAGCTTATACCCACTGCAGTCAGACTGAATCCGTCCTAACTGAGCTGAACCTTTGTTGCGACGTCTTTTATCCTTTTTAATAAGGAGGACACCCCCCCCCCCCAGCAGCAGCAGGATGAGCTCATTATGAAAAGGTCCCATTGAAAGATTCTGTTTGGTTGACGTCAGCTAAAAGGAAACTTTGTAGAAGGCAACTAGAACAGAAACATCAAGACAAGAAATGGTTTCCATTAGAGCTGTTCCAATATCAATATCAGTATCAGAAAAAGACACTTTAAAGTTGTTCCCCTGACATATCGGCCGTTTGATATTTGATATTGCTAAAGATCATGTTTGAGCAAAGTCAGCAGAAAAGTAAGCTTTCTAAAATATATAGAACATTTCAAGTACGGGTGGGGCAGAAAAACAATACAGCATAGTATCACATTATATTCAATGGCAATACTGTACATGGAGGGCAAGTATCAATCTTTTATTATATAAATTACATGTGATAATAAAGCTTTTAAGGTAATAGAATAATAAAAGAATTGTTTTTTCAGTCCTCTAGATTGTTCAATTGAGTTTATTTTTCCAGTGAAGTCAGCGTTCACAAGAAAGTTGGTAAAAGACAGATAGAGACATCAGAGAAAGAAATAAGAAAACCACAGTTTTCATTTAAATAAAAATTTATTGCAATTAATTGCAGAATATCGCAATAAGTTTATTGTAGTATCATCTCATGATAACTCAATCGAGATTGTATCAAAGGGCCCATGAGTAATTTTCAAGACAATTGCAGAAGAATTATCATGAAGATTAAAAAAGTGATTTCGGCATCCTTTTGTATGTGTGCTGCTCAGGGCCTGAAGGGGCGGCTGTGGCTCAGTGGTAGAGTGGTTGCCTGCTAGTCCGAAGATTGGTGGTTCAATCCCTGGAACCATGTTGAGTTGTCCTTGGGCAAGACACTGAACCCCGAGTTGCCCCTGATGCTGCGTATCGGAGTATAAATATGTGTGAGTGTTTATCTTATAAGCAGGTGGCACCTTGTACGGCAGCCTCGGCCACATTGTATGAATGTGTGTGAATGTTGAATGTTTCCTGTATGATGTAAAAGCACTTTGAGTAGTCGATAAGACTCGAAAAGCGCTATATAAATGCAGCACGTTTACCTATCACAGCACACATTGGCCGAGAAGCTGGGTACTCTCTGGATTGGGGGTGTCATGATTGTAAGGGTACTTTGCGGCCGAAATGGGTTTCCTCAGGAGGGTGGCTGGCGTCTCCCTTAGAGATAGGGTGAGAAGCTCAGTCATCCGAGAGGAGCTCGGAGTAGAGCCGCTGCTCCTTCGCGTCGAAAGGAGCCAGTTGAGGTGGTTTGGGCATCTGGTAAGGATGCCTCCTGGGCGCCTCCCTAGGGACGTGTTCCAGGCACGTCCAGCTGGGAGGAGGCCTCGGGGAAGACCCGGGACTAGGTGGCGAGATTATATCTCCAACCTGGCCTGGGAACGCCTCGGGATCCCCCAGTCGGAGCTGGTTGATGTGGCTCGGGAAAGGGAAGTTTGGGGTCCCCTGCTGGAGCTGCTGCCCCCGCGACCCGATACCGGATAAGCGGTCGAAGATGGATGGATGGATGGATGATTGTAAAAATCCAAAATTCTACATGACTTTTGATTTTAAGGTTATGGTTTGATTACATTTTTGATTCAAAGTTTTTTAATTTTTTAAAACATTTTCCGCAAAGAGTTTGAATTGATTGTATACTGTGAATGCATACTGGTGAGATCAAAATCCATTGGCAAATGGCTTGAGCCAGAGGCTCTAAGGAGAGGACAAATAGTGCAGGACTCAAGAAGCAGCCTTGGCGTGAAGATCAAGGAACTGGAAATAAAGAGGAGGTGCGTCCGGTTATAACTCGGGCTAACGACTTTAATCATACCAATGAAAGTGTTACCAAAGCCCATCACCTCTAACACTGACCATAGAATGACCACTCAAGCACATTAAAGGCTGTCATTGCTTTAAGAGAGAGAAGTGACATTGGGGTCTTACTTACATCAACAATGTGGAGTAGGCGTCTAACATTTTCTGCTGCTAGTCTTTTTTTACGAATCCTTTTTGGTCAGAGTTCACTGGTTTCACTAATTCTGACATATTGGACTCCAGGTGATGGAATAGGAGTTTTGCAGAGATGAATCAGAGTTTAGCAGGCTCAGAGGTTGATAGCTAGAGCACTCAAAGTAAGGAGATCGAGACTGTGTTAACATCCCTTGAGAATTCACCATTCTCAATAGAGAAGTTAATCATATCAAGAACGAATAGGCCCAGTTGTTACCAAAAAGTAGCATAGTATTCCTAGGAGATCCCATCAAAGCCCAGTGATTTTTCATTTTGCAACTCCTGTACAGCAGAATAGAGATATTCTGCTGTACAGGATTCAGAATATAGATGTTTTGTAGTTCCTCTTAAAGTGATCAATTTGTCTAATGGAATTTTCCCACCTGCAGTTTGTTTGCTTTGGTCTGAATCAGTGGGTGAGCTTGTAAACTTGGAGCAATTTGCCTTCGGTCAGTTTGGTTTCACACCTGGAAAAATACGTGTATGTATGACGCCTCACACAAGACTACCTTAAACAGTTCAAATGTTATGAAAGGGGGCATGTCCTGTATTAGTGGGCATGGTTACATTATAGGGGCCGGCTCAGGGTCACATGTCGACCACACATTCTAAGTTTCATGCAAGTCAGATTATGTTTAAGGCTTATAAGGCTGATTTCCTGTGGCAAGTTGGTGACGCTATCTCCAATAGTCAATTTTGGCCTGCAGATGTCCTCAGGCCTGGACTCCTGGTTTTTAAAGCAGATACGACAATTCATACTGTAGTTACAGCCACTTTGTCCTTCATTGCTTAACACACCGTTTGACAAAAAGTTTTTCTTTTAGTAAATTTTTATCGCTCTTTAGATAACTTGAGTGAATTTGAAGATGACCAGATGAAATAGGAGGAGACATTCAATTCAAAATGTCGGACTTCCTTTTGGGTTTATTGTATCAATACAATGGAGTTTTATGTCCGCCTTGCCATGCTACATATGAGTACCAAGTTTTGCGAGTCTACGTTAAACGTACTGCAGGGGCTCAATTTTTATAATTTTGAAGGGGGCGCTAGCGAGCCAATTTTGTGCACTTTATTCTTAAAACACTTTAAATACATACACTTTGATCAGACTTGGGATGCGACCGCCAAATTTGGTGAGTTTTTCAATATGTTAAGCCCCTCAAAAGGTAATTTATTTACCGGTAAAAAGTAATAATAGTAGAAATAATAATTAAAGCTGCGAGCAGCGTTGAATGGGCCCTCGCTAACCTGCAAACGTTGGGGTTACTGGCGCACGCCGCTCCTTGCGATCGTGCACTCAGACACTAAAAATCATCACCTATAAAAAGAAAAATCCTTGCTGAGTTCAATGATACCTCACGCAAGAATGTACCTTAAACGGGTCACCAGTTATGGAAGTGGTCATGGTTAAAGCATAAGGGGGCGGGCCAAAGCATCACTAATGAAGAAGGAACTCTTTGCTGAGTTCAATAACACCTAACACAAGACTCTACCTTAAACGGTTCAAATAGTATGAAAAGTGGTCATGGTCAAAGTGTAGGGGCCGACTCAGTTGCACATGTAGATCACACATTCTAAGTTTTATGTAAGTCAGATGATGTTTGTCATATAAGGCTGATTTCCTGTTGCCAGTTGGTGGCACTATCTCCAAAAGTCCATATTGGCCTGTAGATGTCCTCAGGCCTTGACTCTTGGTGATTCAAGAAGATTTGACAACCTACACTGTAGTTACGAAAATTTTCTCCTTCATCGCTAATCAATCGATTCAAGAAGATTGCAGTTATGGCCTAGGAGGAGTTCAAAAGAATGTAAAACATATGAAAATGCATTAATTCCAAATGGCCGCCTTCCGGTTGGGCAAGGCTTATGAAGGTAAATGGGAAATATGTTTGCAATGATTAGAGCACTATCAATATAAAATCTTGTGAAGATCGGTCCAAGTCCAATTAGGGGGGCGCTATGAAGGTATGGGTGATAGGTACGGGCCAAATCGCTGAACAGACTCGCACAGCACCCAGGTGTTTATGTGGGTGGCGAGTTTTTGTATACTTGGAGGCTGTCAAAAAAGTGCCTAAGGGCAAAAACACAATTTGGGGTTTTATCTTGGATCCTAAAGTCTTCAAAAAACGTCTTTGTAAAATTAGAAATCTTGCACAAAATCCGGCATATCATCAATTCGTCAATCTTTTCTATAAATAGCTTGATTGAGTTCCAGATGATACACATGTTCCCTCAAAAGTTAGTATATTAATTTTCTTTTACAAACTCAAGGTGCACGGTATGGGGCACTATAGAGCCCCCTGTCAATGCCCCAGAACAATCACTATAGAACCTCATGATTTTTCATAGGCCTGACATATGTGCAAGTTTTGGTGACTTTTCACGCATGCTAAGACCCTCAAAAATGAGAGAGAATAGTAACAAGAACTGCAAGCAGTTACAACAGGGTCCAAGCCACCCAGCGCAAGTTGGCCCCAACGACCCAGGGAGCGCACAAAAGTGGAACGCAAAGAAAAACGGTGGTGGCGCAAACGTCGGGAAATATGGAGAGGCGCATGTATCAGTATGGATTAATAGCACAATGACCCCAGAAAACTATAGGGCCAAACACGTTTTTCCTGCTACAGTGCCACCTATTGGCGGAAGTGGGTCAATTGTTGCGTCTGAGGTCTTTGCAGAGTTTTGGACCAGTCCTGAAAATGGTACACCTCCATCTTGTACAGTTTAGGCTGCAGCGGGGGGTTACGCAAAGAGGAATAACTAGAACTGCAAGTAGTTACAAGGGGCTCCAAGCCTCCCCGTGCAAGTCAGCCCCAATGACACGGGGAGAGCATGAAAGCGAACCCAACGCGAAAAGGCTGGGGGGGGAAATATCAGGAAACATCAAGAGGCGCATGTAACCGTACAGATTAATAGCACAATGACCCCGGAAAACACTGGACTTTCTACATCTCTCCTGTTATTTTTTAAGTAATTCACTTTAGTGGAAGTGGTAATTCCAGACGTTGGCCATACGCCACGCCCACTTGAACCAATAAGTATCCCACTGTGAGGACCACCTGAGGAGTGGGCCTAGATGGTACCCATTAAATTTTGTAAAAATCTGATGAGTGGTTCAGGAGATATAAACTTTTTGTATTTGTAGTTCCCCCTAGTGGCCAATGTTCGAGAAATTTGTTTTAGAGACCCAAAGGGTCATGCCAAGGAAGAAAGAAAAGTTTGGCTTAGACAGCATTTACTTTGGCCGAGACATGGCAAAGTCATAGATAGCTACACAAATTTGTTTGCTTGTAATATGCGAAATCTTTATTCTATAAAAAAAATGTATACAACTTTGTGTCAGGTTGGTCTGGAGATGCTATGTGCAAAGTTTCGTCCAGATCCATTGCACGGTCAAGGAGGAGTTTGAAAAAGTTGGTTTCCCATATATCGCAATTTTCACGCATAAAAGTCTAGGCTGAAAAGGGCGTGGCCTATATCACGAGATCCAGTAGGATCCAGGAAACGCGTGGACATATGGTTTTTGAATTTCCGATGCGCGTTTTTGCTGCAATAGCGCCAACTAGTGGTGGAAATGGGTCAATTGTTTCGTCTGAATAATGGAGGAGGAGAAGAATCCCTAGGAAAACAGTAGGGTTCCACAGCCCTGCTGTGTGAACCGCATATCGCTTTGCGTTACTGCGGTGCACGCATCCTCGGGCTTGGACCCCTAATAATCCCTACAAAAACAATAGGTTCTTTGCACTTCAGGGCTCAGGCCCTAATAATAATTAAAGCTGCACGCATTGATGAACGGGCCCTTACCTTTGATATCACATGGCTGCCGGCCTTTCCTCCTTTCCTCATCCCAGTCAGTCGCCATAGTTCTAGTACTAGGCTGAGGCTACTCTCCCAAATGTGACGTCATCACTGAATTGAATTTTAAAAACCTGTTATTGGCAAAAATGACCAAAAACTGGCCTTTGCCCCTATTTGGAGGCATTTTAAAAAATGATATACATATCTTGAGGGCGTTTTTACCCAGTGATGGTTAACCTGCAAGTTATGAAAGGGGCGTGGTCTGTGTACATGGGTGTGGATAGAGTATGGGGGGCGGCTTAAATCACATGTAGACCACACATTCTAAGTTTAATGTAAATCGGAATGTTTACCAAGATACAACCGTTCCTGTTTCTACAGCCACCTAATTGAGGGATGTCAGAGTAGGGGTTGTGGGGGGGGCACATGCTCAGTTCCTATATGTAAAACAGAAGACAATTCATGAAGTCAAAATGGCCACCTTCTGGTTGGGCGGAGCTAATGGAGGTAAATGGGAACTATGTCCACAATGATTAGAACAATATCAACATCAAGTCTGGTGAAGATCGGAGTCCAAGTACTACGTCCAAGTTAAGGACTTCCACACATTAGGGGGCGCTGTGTAGCCCCCTTACAGGTATCGGCCAAATTGCTGAAAATTCTCACAGAGCTCCAAGGTGTTCATGTGGGCGCACATTTTTTAAAGTTTTTGTATATATTGAGGCCGTCAAAAATGTGGATTCCTTGTTCATGGTGGAGGGACAAACAGAAACCAAACTCATATGGGCCCCAACGTTGAACATCTCTGAACTCTTGTCATCAAAGAACAATTTAACTCATTGAACTGAACAGTTTTATTTCATGTGCGCACATTATTATTTTAGATATTTTTCATACCTGTGTTATTTGCATACTTGTATGCCATATTTCTGTGTATATTAATACACTACTCAAAGTTTATCCTGGTTTCCTACTCTTTTTATTGACGTTTAGTTCTCTGGTTCTTAACAAACTAGTTTTCTTCTGGTTCTCGTCCAATTTCAAATACATAACATTACTACGAGCTATTTCCCAAATGTACATTCTTACCACATCTAATCAGGGATGCAAATACTTGTTTTACTTGTGTCTCTTTTTGTATCTGCTTTGAAAAGCATGTAGTACACTAATCAGTAGTACCTCATGAGTTCATCATGAATCGATGTGTTGGTAAGTGCTTGTTAAAGACGTTTTAACACACTAATATCCATAGGCATATTTCTGTGTATGTTAACACACTTCTCAAACTTTATCCTGGTTTCCTAGTCTAGTTATTGACATTTAGTTCTCTGGCTGTTAACAATCTAGTTTTCTTCTGGTTTGGGTCCAAATTCAAGTGGCTTTTGAATCATAACATTTATTAAGGTCATGAACAAATGTAGTTCTAGACTTTCTGTTAATCATTATCTTCCTAGTTTTTCACCAACCTTATAAGTAACTTACAGAGTACCGAGTTAATAATGGTAAATTACTTAATTTACAAATGATTAATGCATTATTTGTGAATTCTTACAAAAATCAACTTATAAAAGTTTCACATGGTCTAACTTATTATGAATAAACCGTTTATTAAATGTATTTCCAAATGCTTTACTGATTAGAATGAATGTAGGAACTCTGCTTTAAAAAATATAAATAAAGAAATTACTAATAGTTTGTAGACAGTTTATGAAGGGATAATTATTTTATTTACAAATGTTTTGCTATGCTTATTAATCGTCAAACTACCATTATGAAAATTATTTTTTAGAGTCTTATTTACTATGAACAAAAATGTCATGAGTGTGTTTGATAATGCTTTATTTATGAGAACTAACACAGGAGCAAAAGGAAAAGAGCTGATTTATATATCTGCAGAACAGAGGAGGAAAGTGGCAACAGGAGTCTGACAATACAATTAGTAAAGAAATATTACAAAAATCCAAACAAAGAACACTGCATAAATCTCCTGTACTCATCCTTGTCGTCTGTGTTTTATTAAAACATAGTTACAGGTTGTCACGTTATATAGATACAGTTGACAAAAGTACTGTCAAATATATCTCATTAACTAAACATATTTCTTTTTATTCATGATGAGAGAAGCTCTTAGTTGCCAGATAACATGTTAAGTTACCTTTCCCCCCCAAAGAGCAAAAGTCTACATACAATGCGTATTTTGGACATTTTCAGTCCGTACAGTAAAGGGTTGATGAGTGGTTGGCATGTAATCCAGTACAATGACAGAAAAATACGCAACATAGTGGGTAAATAGTTCATATTAAACCTGCTCTGTATTATTTCAAAGAAAGCTCCAAAGGAAAAATTGAGCAGGGACAAAAGGTGAGGTGTGCAGGTACTGAGAGCTTTCTGTCTGGTCTGTCTAGAACCAGAAAAACACACTTTAAGGATCCTCATGTAAGAGAAAAGAAGTAAAATTATAAGACCAAAGATTACTGTAAATAGATAAACAAGTCCAAAAATGTTAATGGCTGATGTATCAGAGCAGGCCAGCTTGACAACATTATAGCTGTCACAGTACACTTTGTTAATAATGTTTCCACACAGCTGTAAAGGAACAGTCAGTCCAAACACTATCAAAGTATGGATAAGTAAAGGGTACAACCATGTCAGAGCAATAAGCAGGGCAACCTTATTAGATGTCATACTTGTATAATATTGTAGGGGAAAACAGATAGCAAGATATCTGTCATAAGACATGATGGCTAAGGTCCAAAATTCTCTTCCTCCATAAGAGAGCAAAATGAAAATCTGCAGGAAACAGAAGGGAGCAGAAACAGTGTGAATGTCCGAGAGGATCTGAACCAGAAGGAATGGAAACAACCCTGTACTACCATACAGTTCATTTACAAACAGGCTGACCAGAAAAAGGTACATAGGTTCATGTAAGCTCCTGTTCACACAGATAACCACAATCAGCAACACATTGGCACACACTATGAACACATATAAGGACAAAATCAGCAAGAAATATAAGTATTTAAAACCCACCGTGTCGAAAAAGGCAGAAAGTATGAAATATGAAACCTGAGTAGAGTTGATCATGGTCCTCACCTTGGTTTATAACAATAAGACAAATAATTATGTTAACTTTTGTTCTACATTTATAAAACTATATGTCACTGGTTAGTTATTTGGACTTAAACACCAAGCACACATGAACATGCATCAATGTAGTCATATGAAACATATTCATTATCATGGAAACAGTTTAAACCAACACCCCCAAATGTACCATTTAGTTCAACATAATGTTCAGGTTACACATTAGTAATAAAATATGTGTGACATTGTGTATATTTGAGCTTATACCCCCTGTAGTCAGACTGAATCCGTCCTAACTGAGCTGAACGTTAGTTGCAACATCTTTTATCCTTTTTAATAAGGAGGACTA
>NC_048409.1:30244284-30247753 GCF_013103735.1 Etheostoma cragini
TGAGCTCATTATGAAAAGGTCCCATTGAAAGATTCTGTTTGGTTGACGTCAGCTAAAAGGAAACTTTGTAGAAGGCAAATAGAACAGAAACATCAAGACAAGAAATGGTTTCCATTAGAGCGGTTACAATATCGATATCAGTATCAGAAAAAGACACTTCAAAGTAGTTCCCCCCAATATTGATCGATGTCAGCAGAAAAGTAAGCTATCTAAAAACATATAGAACATTTCAAGTATGGGAGGGGAAGAAAAACAATACAGCATAGTATCACATTATTTTAAATGGCAACACTGTACATGGAGGGCAAGTATCAATCTTTTATTATATAAATTACATATGATAATTAAACGTTTTAGGTGATAGAATCATAAAATCAATTCCTTTTTCAGTCTGCTAGATTGTTCAATTTAGTTTATTTTTCAGTGACATCAGCGTTCATGAGAAAGTTGGTAAAAGGAAGATAGAGAAATCAGAGAAAGAAATAAGGAAAACAGTTTTCATTTAAATAAAATGTATTGCAATTAATGTAGAATACTGCAATACATTTATTGTAATATAATCTTGTGATAACTGTATAGAGATTGTATTGTGGGTCCCATCCGTAATTTTCCAGAAGAATCATCATGAAGATAAAAAAGATTTCAACCAATATCTAATATTTCCTTGTCCTTTTTATATGTGCTGTTGAGGTGACCTATCAAAGTACATGGTGGCCTAGAAGCTGGGCACTCTCTGGATTAGGGATGTCTTGAAAGTAAAAATACAAAATTCTATTAGATTTTTGATTTTAAGGTTATGGTTCGATTACATTTTTGATTCAAAGGGGTTTTCTATAAAGTAAAAGCTTCCGCAAATAGTGGAAAGTGATTTTGTAGTGTTACCAAAGCCCATCAGCTCTAAGACTGACCATAGAAATGACCACTCAAGCATACTAAAGGCTTTCATTGCTTCAAGAGAGAGAAGTGACATTGAGATCTTACCATCTTCTACCATATCAACAATGTGGAGAAGGGGTCTAACATTATCTGCTGCTAGTCTTGTTTTTACGAATATCTTTTGGTCAGAGTTCACAAATTCTGACATATGGGACTCCAAGTGACAGGCTAGGAGTTTTGCAGTTAATGATTTAGAGCAGAGGTCTTCAACAGGGGGTCCGCGACCCTTAGGGGGTCCACGGAGGAACTGCATGGGGGTCGCGAAAGTTTTGGTTGATCAGACTTTTTTTTATATCTCTCCCCCCCCCCCCCCCTGCAATTTTTTCCACTAATTGAAATGTCTTTAAATACACATTAACATGAATTCAACACACTGTAGTAAACAGATAAATGGAGGCAGAAGATGTCTTTCAGTCATCAATGCACACATTCAGCAACACACAGGAGCTCTTTCAAGCCAGTTTGATATAACACAATATATATAATTAGGGGGTCCCCGCTCCATCTCGCCATTAGTTTGGGGGTCCTTGGCCTGAAAAACGTTGAAGACCCCTGATTTTGAGTTTAGCTAGAGAATTCAGAGTAAGGAGATCAAGACTCTGTTAACATCCCTTAAGAAATCACCATTCTCAATGGAGAAGTTAATCATGTCAAGAACAAATGGGCCCACTTGTAACCTAAAAGTAGCATAGAATTTCAGGGGGGTCCCCCCTAAGCCGAGTGATTTTCCTCTTTGCATATTCTGTACTGCTAAATATAGATATTCTTTTCTGTATTACCTCTAAAGTGAATGATATGTCTAAGGGCGTTTTCACACCTGTAGTTCATTTGTTTTGGTCCAAATCAGTTGGTGACTTTGTAACCTTGGAGCAATTTACCCTCGGTCGGTTTGGTTTCACACCTGGAAAACTCAAAGCATACCAAAATGCACCATTAAAAATCGCACAACAATGTCCATTCCTCTTATTGGTCAGATGTTTCTGGGTCGGGAGCAAGGAAGTAAATACAGGAACAAGGTCCTGTGTTTTGTGGACTATTGCAGTATTTTATCTTCACTGTAATACACATATACCGTTTAACATTAAATGTATTTTTATTGATGATGAGCAAAGCCTCTTGTTGTCAGATAACATTTATAATAAGTAAGTAAACTCAATGTATAAAGCATCTTTCAAAACTATGCTTATGTGGTGCTATTCAGTACAACATAAAGATGAATACATTTTAAGTACAACAAACGAATATTAGAAGCAAACAAATGCAATGAAATTAAAGCTGCAGGCAGAGTTGGATGGACCCTCGCTAGTCTGCGCGTCGGGGTTACTGGCAGACGCCACTCCTTGCGATCGTGCATTTTCGTGGCCCTCAGACACAGCAAATCATAGCCAATGAAAAGGGAAGTCTGTGATGAGTTCAATGATACCATACACAAAGCCCTACATTAAAAGGTTCAAATCTTATATTTTGGAAGTGACTTAAGCATTGGGGAAGAACAAAACATAACGAATGAAGAAGGAACTTTCTGCTGAGTTCAGTGACACCTCACACAGGACTGTACCTTAAACGTTCAAATGGAATTAAAAGGGACTAAATCGCACTAATTTCAAACTTTCAATTCAAAATGGCGGACTTCCTATTGGGTTTTGGGTATGGCAACAATGGAGTTTTATGTACATCTTTACATGTTACATATGTCTAGCAAGTTTTGTGAATCTATGTTAAATGGACCGCAGGTGGTCAACTTTATATAATATTGTAGGGGGCGCTAGTGAGCCATTGTTGTGTGCTTATTCCTGAAACCCATAAAATACATACAATATCACAATAATTGAGGCTACCGCAAAATTTGGGGAGATTTTGATTATGGTAAGCCCCTCAAAAAGGCAGTTCATTTGCCGGATAAAGAGTAATAATAATAATTAAAGCTGCAAGCAGCGATGAACGGGCCTTTTTCCTCCTCGCAGTGTCGGCAGACGCCAATCTTTGCAGCAGTGCATTTGTGCATTTGACAGTCAGACACTGCAAAGCCAAAGATTGATTTTGCTGCAACTATCTGTGTGTGTGCTTCTGTCTGCATGTGACCCAACCCATTATTCATACATTAATACCCATTAGTAAGTCATTTATAAGCACAGTTATAAATGTTTTAACTTCACATTATTAAGCATTAGTTAAGCATTAGTGAATTAGGAATTCATCATTTATAAAGCATTATTCATACATTAATACCCATTAGTAAGTCATGTATAAGCACAGTTATAAATGTTTTAACTTCACATTATTAAGCATTAGTTAAGCATTAGTAAATTCTTTATTTGTCATTCATAAACATTGTTCTTCTTCTTAATACACATTAGTAAATCATTTATAAGCATAGTTATACATGCTGAATTCTATATTAATAAGCTCCTTTATAATGGGCTTAATGATGATTTTTTTCCTAATTTTAAAATAATGAGTTCACTATTTATAAATGACATATTTCAAAGACATACCATATATAAAGTAGTTCTTTATGGTTCGAAAGATCATT
>NC_048409.1:30247853-30253117 GCF_013103735.1 Etheostoma cragini
GTACCTACTGCACAGCTGGGACTTAAGCAAAAATCCAATGAGTTGGAGATGTTGAAGCTGAGGTTAGAGTGGCAAAAGCAGAAGATTGCTGAGCTGACCAAGGAGAGAAACTATCTCAAAGACCAGTTGGCATCAAGTAAGTCTCCCAACACACAGTATGTTGTGACATTGTAGTACAGTTCAGTCTTATGCAAGTCTAGTTTTGGTTTCTAGTAGGGTATATGAACATTTCTTTCCCATGGTGCCATGTATTGTGAGCCTTATGTTTGTATTTGTATCTTTTTTAACAGCTCTCAAAAAGTATGACAAAGGTTCCATCAAGGAAATAAACTTGTCTTCAGATTCTCTTGGTGACAGCCCAGTGGAATCTTCCTCTGATATGTCTGATTCCTCCTCATCCTCATCAGAGGAGGACAAGATACAAAAGAGAAAGAAGAAGGGAAAAGGGAAAAAATATACGAAGAAGTCAAAGAAAATCAAACCAAAGACACGGCAGAGAGGTAAAAAAGCTACTTTGACCCCTTTCCACGTTTCCATTGGTTCCTGCTCAGCTCTGCTGTACAATTGCTCCTCTAGGTTGGTTCCTCCAACACAACATTACATGTGTGATTTTTATTGGTGCTAACTAACTATTTTACCATAAACACAGTGGTTTCTGGAATCCTGGAACCTGGTAAAAGGTAATTCCACCTCAAAGCAGATTTTCTTTTCCCCCGTGCCCTTTTAAGCACATGCACAGGTGAAGTTTGTGATTTATATTCTCAAAAGATTTTCATGCTAGAGGCATCAGATAATAACCTTTTATAGGTAGTTTCCTGTTTCCTGTAAAGAGGATTGTGTCCCCATTCAGTGTTTTTAATGGTTGAATTTTTTTAATCATATTTCACGAGCCCACTGAACTTGTCAGACAAACTGAACAAATTAAACAAATACATTTCCACTTATGCAACCCTTTCAAAGTTTAAATTTAGAAACAATTAAATGTGCAGTGTGTAGGATTTAGTGGTATCTAGTGTTGAGGTTGCTGAATTGTAAGCAAGCATTAATTTATCTACAGTATATTAATTGCATGCCTAAACTTCAGAAATAAAATTAAAAAGGTCCCACTTTGGATGGTCAGACTTTATGTGGGACAAATTTCAAGAACACCTGAGATGCAAGCAGAAGGCATTTGTTGATTTGAGGTGGAATAACCCTAAACAAACATGTAGGGCTCTTAATTGCAACCATTCAGTGTCACGTTTTGTATTGTAGATTAAAACTGAATGTTAGTGTGACTCGCAAGCCGTGTGTGTGTGTGTCAAAGAGTGTGCGAGTAAAAAAAAACAATATTGTGGAACACTAATTTTATGTTGTTATAATTGCAGCCCAAACTCCAGAGCAGGTGGTGGACCGGTACAAAAGAACTCTTAGACAGTTCAGTAAAGGAGGGACCATGTCTGCTGCTTTCAAGCATGTTGGAGTGGACAGGAACACGGTGGTGGTCAATGCTCCAATCGCAGAGCTGTTCATTGCTGCGCCTGGCAAGTACAAGGATCTCCTTAAAAACCACAATAATGTGAAGAAACTCAGCGTGTTTGCCACACAGTGTGCCACTGCTATTCAGGAGGACCAAGGAATAGAGGACACAATCACAGCCTGTAAGGCTTCTGGAAAGCTTCTGCCCCTAAAAAAAAGTGAGCTCTGATGCTGGGGTAGGAGAGCTGACATGGGTTTCACATCTATTCTAAAGTTGTTTTAGTTGTTACATTTTGACATTGAAAGATTTTATAATATCATTTTATGAAGATTTTATTTGGCACCTCTACTGGTAAATTTGTATTCAGCCATGGGTGTTTATACTTGAAAGAAATGTATTCAATTTATTTTATTATATATTTGTACATGGTGCATTTTATGAACAGTTCTACAGTTTATGCAGCCGTGTTTTGTCTTGTTTTTTTATTAACGAATGGCTGAGATGTTTTGTAATAAATAATTGATATGTTGTATATCACTTTATGTTGTCTTTTTCCCTTTTCTGTTCAGAAGATAACTGATTTGTGTTACAATATCATTTGTAAATGCTTAATGAGGCATAGATAGTCCTCACTTTAGATGAGCTCTCACTAAGTCCTTACTAACAGGTAGTTAATGCTTTGTAACTACCTGAATTAATCATGAAATACTTTATTAACAAATGTCTAGAGAATATCTATTGCCTTTAGATTGCATTAGTAAATGCTTAATGAGGCATAGATAGTCCTCACTTTAGATGAGTAAATGCTTTGTAACTACCTGAATTATCATGAATTGCAGTATTAATAAGTGTTATAAAACATCTATGAACACGTGCACTGCATTAGACCATTTCTAAATAATTACATGTAATTTCAAGTTAGTGGTTGATCAAAGCACTGGGGGGGGGGCCTTCAACAGTACATCCAAGCAACCCTTTGCTGGTCCCGTCACAGCAGATCTCTGGAAGCGCAGGTCGGAGTTTTGATGAGGAGTTCAGAGAAACAGTACCAGGCCTGTAACGGTGAGGCTTTTCCCTGCCACCAGTAACCTTAGCTGGGGCCTCTTTCAGGTTGTCTTAGCAGCAACCTTTGAGTTTTGCCTCTAGTACATTTACAAGTTATGCTGAGATTGTTTATATTCTTCCTTAGGAAAGTATAAAAAACAGGCACTTATGTAATAATTCTTAAACTTTCCGAATGATCTTATGAACCATTAATAACTCATACATAAATGGTTTGTCAGTAAAATAATACTTCATTTATATATAGTGACATGATCATATAGAAAGTATGAAAATACAATCATTAAGCACATTATAGATGAGCTTATTAATAAAGAATACAACATGTTAATAGTGTGTAGATAATAAAGAATAAAACATGTATAACTGTGCTTATAAATGACTTACTAATGGGTAATAATGAATGAATAATGCTTTATAAATGATGAATTCCTAATTCACTAATGCTTAACTAATGCTTAATAATGTGAAGTTAAAACATTTATAACTGTGCTTATAAATGACTTACTAATGGGTATTAATGTATGAATAATGCTTTATAAATGATGAATTCCTAAATTACTAATGCTTAAGTAATGCTTTATAGCGTGTAGTTATTATAAAGTGTTACCCTTAAACCATTTAATAAACTTATTTCCAAATGCTTTACTGATTAGAATGAATATAGGAACTCTTCTTTACAAATGATATACAAAGAAATTACTAAGATTTGTACATAGTTTATGAACGGAAAATTATTTAATTTACAAATGTTTTGCTATACTTATTAATTGTCAAAATTCTATTCATTAACATTATTTTTGAGAGTATTATTTACTGTGAACAAACCATTCATGAATGTGTATAAAAATGCTTTATTTATGAGAATCAACACAGGAGCTATGCTTTACTAATGATGAACAAAGCATTTAGTAATAGTTTGCAACTGGTTCTTGATGGGAACATGGTTTCATTTATAAATGGCTGTTTCATTATCTATTAAGTATAAATCATGTTCCTGAGTCTGATAACAGTAAAATTACTAGAGTTGACAAAAGTACTGTCAAACATATCTCATTAACTAAATGTATTTCTTTTTATTCATGACGAGCAAATGTTACGTTTTTATCTATTAAAGCAAAGCTCTTAGTTGCCAGATAACATGTTAAGTTACCTTTCCCCCCCAGAGAGCAGATCTCTACATACAATGCGTATTTTGGACATTTTCAGTCCGTACAGTAAAGGGTTGATGAGTGGTTGGCATGTAAGCCAGTACAATGACAGAAAAATACGCAACATATTGGGTAAATAGTTATTTTCAAACCTGCTCTGTATTAATTCAAAGAAAGCTCCAAAGGAAAAATTGAGCAGGGACAAAAGGTGAGGTGTGCAGGTACTGAGAGCTTTCTGTCTGGTCTGTCTAGAACCAGAAAAACACACTTTAAGGATCCTCATGTAGGAGAAAAGAATCAAGATTATAAGACCAAAGATTACTGCAAATAAATAAACAAGTCCAACAATGTTATTGGCTGTTGTATCAGAGCAGGCCAGCTTGACAACACTATAGTTGTCACAGTACACTTTGTTAATAATGTTTCCACACAGCTGTAAAGAGGAACTTAAAGATATTGTGACTCCAACTCCAACAAATGACAATAACCATGTAAGAGCAACAATTACGACAATCTTTTTAGATGTCATACGTGTGTGATATTGCAGAGGATAACAGATAGCAAGATATCTGTCATAAGACATGATGGATAAGTTACTAAATTGTATAGATGCATAAGTATATAAACTGAAAATCTGCAGGAAGCAGAAGGGAGCAGAAACAGTGTGAATGTCCGAGAGGATCTGAACCAGAAGGAATGGAAACAACCCTGTACTACCATACAGTTCATTTACAAACAGGCTGACCAGAAAAAGGTACATAGGTTCATGTAAGCTCCTGTTCACACAGATAACCACAATCAGCACCACATTGGCACACACTATGAACACATATAAGGACAAAATCAGCAAGAAGTATAAGTATTTGAAACCCCTTGTGTTAAAATAAGCAGAAAGTGTGAAATATGAAACCTGTGTAGAGTTTATCATGGTCCTCACCTTGGTTTATAACAATAAGACAAATAAAGACGTTAACGTTTGTTCTACATTTGTAAAACTATATGTCACTAATTAGTCATTTGGACTTGAACACCAAGCATACATGAACATGCATCACTGTAGTCATATGAAACATATTCATTATCACGGAACAGTCTAAACAAACACCCCCAAATGTACCATTTAGTTCAACATAATGTTCAGGTTACACATTAGTAATAAAACATGTGTGACATTGTGTATATTTGAGCTTATACCCACTGTAGTCAGACTGAATCCGTCCTAACTGAGCTGAACCTTTGTTGCGACGTCTTTTATCCTTTTTAATAAGGAGGACTACCCCCCCCCCCCCCCCCCCCCCCCCCCCAGCAGCAGCTGGATGAGCTCATTATGGAAAGGTCCCATTGAAAGATTTTGTTCAGTCAACGTCAGCTAAAAGAAAATTTAGCAGAAGGCAATTGGAACAGAAACATCAAGACAAGAAATGGTTTCCATTAGAGCTGTTCCAACACCGATATCAGTATCAGAAAAAGACACTTTAAAGTAGTTCCTCCCCCGATATATGGTCCGACTGATATTTGGTAAGGCAAGGCAAGGCAGCTTTATTTGTATAGCACATTTCAGCAACAGGGCAATTCAAAGTGCTTTACACAAA
>NC_048409.1:30253217-30255922 GCF_013103735.1 Etheostoma cragini
CTGTTGTTTTTAACATTGTTGTTTGAAGCTGAGCGCAGACTTTTAATCGTTCCTCTTTTTTTCCAAAAACAACTACCTAAATAACTACCTAAGTAAATTTACATTTACATTTACATTTACATATTGTGAATGCATATTGGTGAGATCATAGTCAATTGATGAATGTCTTAAGCCAGAGGCTCTAAGGAAAGGACAAATAGTGCAGGACTCAAGGGGCAGCCTTGGCGTGAAGATCTAGAAACTGGAAATAAAGAGGAGGTGTGTCCGGTTATGACTCAGGCTGAGGGTTAGAATACATAACTTTAATCATACCAATGAAAGTGTTACTAAAGCCCATCACCTCTAAGACTGACCATAGAAATGACCACTCAAGCATACTAAAGGCTTTCATTACTTCAAGAAAGATGTGACATTGGGGTCTTACTGGCTTCTACCACATCAACAATGTGGAGAAGGTGACTAACATTATCTGCTGCTAGTGTTTTTTTTACGAATCCTTTTTGGTCAGAGTTCATTCTTTCTGACATACGGGACTCCAAGTGATGGGCTGGGAGTTTTGCAGAGATAGATCTGCATTAAGCAGTTTCAAAGGTCGATAGCTAAAGCACTCAGAGTAAGGAGATCAAGACTGTGTTAACAACACTTGAGCATTCACAATTCTCAATAGAGAAGTTAATTATGTCTTAAACTTAAATTAAGAAGCACCGTTAACACAGTTTAAATACAACACAGCAGTATTAGAAGCAAAACAAAAACAATGAAAATTAAAGCAGCAAGCAGACTTTGACCGACCCTTGCAAACCTGCGGGCGTTGGGGTTACTGGCAGACACCACTCCTCCACTCCTTATATGCATGGAACTCACAGTAAATCATTACCAATGAAAAGGGAAGTCTTTGATGAGTTGAATGATACCTCACAATATTGTACATCAAACGGTTCATTACTTAGTAAAATGGGTATGGCTTAAGCATGGGGGGCTGGTCAGACATCACCAATGAAAAAGTAACTTTCTGCTGGGTTCAATGATACCTCACACAAGACTTGGTTAAACGGTTCAAATGTTATGAAATGGGGTGTGGCCTGAATGAGTGGGCGTGTTTAGATTATATGGGTTCAGTAGCACATGTAGACCACACATTCTAAGTTTTATGTAAATCGGATGATGTTTGTCATACAAGGCTGATTTCCTGTTGCCAGTTGGTGGCGCTATTGCTGTTGGGTTTAGGGTATGGCTCCAATGGAGTTTTATGTCCGCCCAGCTATGCCACCTAGGTATACCAAGTTTCGTGAGACTACGTTAAACGTACTGCAGGGGCTCAATTTTTATAATTTTGTAGGGGGCGCTAGCGAGTAAATTTTTGTGCGCTTCATTCCTGAAACACTTAAAATACATACATTTTTTTTGAGTTTTTGAACGTGTTAAACCCCTCAAAAATGCAATTTATTTAGTGGGAAAAAGCATAATAATAATTAAAGCTGCAAGCAGCGTTGGACGGGCCCTCGCTAACTTGCGCCGATCCTTGCGACCGTGCATTTTTTGCGGCACTCAGACACTTAAAATCGTCACCAATAAAAAGAAAAAGCCCTGCTGATTTTAATGATACCTAACACAAGACTGTACCTTGAATGGGTCAGCAGTTATGGACGTGGTCATGGTTAAAGCATAGTGGGCGGCTCAATATGTCTTGTAGACGACACATTTTAAGTTTCATGTAAATCAGATGATTTTGTTTGTCATATAAGGCTGATTTCCTGTTGCCAATTGGTGGCGCTATTTCCAAAAGTCCATATTGGCCTGCAGATGTCCTCAGGTCTGGACTCTTGGTGATTCAAGCACATTTAACAACGTAAACTGTAGTTACAGCCACTTTCTTCTTCTTCACTAATCTCTGAAGATTGCAATCCCAGCCTAGGAGAAGTTTGAAAGAATGTAAACACATGAAAATGCATTAATTCAAATTGGCCGCCTTCCGTTTGGGCAAAGCTAATGAAGGTAATTGGGAAATATGTTTGCAATGATTAGAGCCCTATCAATATAAAATCTTGTGAAGATCGGCGTGACTATGTCCAAGTCCAAGGACTTCCACGCATTAGGGGGCGCTATGAAGCCCATAGTGGGCACATTTTTTTCCTAGACACGAAAACAAAATTTGAGATTTTTCGTGGATCCTAAAGTCCTCATAAACGTCTGCGTAAAATGAGAAAATTTAGCACAAAATATGGCTTATCATTAAATGAATTTTTTTTAGATTTTTTTCTAAAGATAGCTTGACAGAGTTCCAGATGATACGCATGTTCCCTCAAAAGTTAGTATATCAATATTCTTTTTTCAAACTCAGGGTGCAGGTTAGAGGGCGCTGTAGAGCTCCATGTCACCGCCCCAGACCAATCAATACAGAACCTTTTGATAAGACCCTAAATGAGAGACAATAATAACTAGAACTGCAAGCAGTTACAACGGGGTCCAAACCTCCCAGCGCAAGTTAGCCCCAACGACCCAGGGAGCGCACAAAGGTGGAACCCAAAGCGAAACGGTGGGGGGGGCAAGCGTCGGGAAATATGGAGAGGCGCATGTATCAGTAAGTATTAATGACCCCGAAAAATGTATTGAGGGCTATATTACCCAGTGATGGTTAACCTGCAAGTTATGAAAGGGCCGTGGTTTTGTGTACATGGGTGTGGATAGAGAAAGGGGGGGGGGGG
>NC_048409.1:30256022-30260325 GCF_013103735.1 Etheostoma cragini
GCACATGCTCAGGTCCTGTACATGCACTAATGGAGAGACAAGATCAAGCCTCTTTGGGGGAGTGAGCTGACTTGGAGAGGTTAAAAGCAGCAGCAGCAGAGTGTGAGCTCAGTTGGGGGGGTGTGTTGGGCAGAGCAGATGAACGGGAGACAATGTTAAATCTTTGTGTTTGTGTAGATTGAGTCTAGGCTCGTGGTAAGTTTGCATTCAGTCGCATTTTTTCCTTTCAATTGAAGAATGAATATTTTCACTGTTTCTTCCCACGACTTTAAAGTGTAAACCACGTATTTACATATCTGGAAATGAATGTCACAATAATCATGATCAACTCTACACAGATTTCATATTTTACACTTGCTGCTTACTTTGACACCGGGGTGTTCAAATACTTATACTTCTTACTGATTTTGTCCTTATATGTGTTCATAGTGTGTGCCAATGTGCTGCTGATTGTGGTTATCTGTGTGAACAGGAGCTTACATGAACCTATGTACCTTTTTCTGGTCAGCCTGTTTGTAAATGAACTGTATGGTAGTACAGGGTTGTTTCCATTCCTTCTGGTTCAGATCCTCTCTGACATTCACACTGTTTCTGCTCCCTGCTGTTTCCTGCAGATTTTCTGTGTGTATACTTATGGAAATGTAGAGTTTTCTAATTTAGCCCTCATGTCTTATGACAGATATCTTGCTATCTGTTATCCTCTGCAGTATCACACTCGTATGCCATCTAACAAGGTTGCCGTAATCATTGCGTCCATCTGGTTATTTGGTGTAATTAACATTGTTGTCTTGATGTCTCTGAGTGTCTCCTTGCAGCTGTGTGGGAACACGATTTATAAAGTGTACTGTGACAACTACTCAATCGTTAAACTGGCATGCTTCGACACAACCATCAATAACATTTATGGACTTGTGTATATATTTACTGTATTATTTGGTCTTATAATTCTCATCCTCTACTCCTACATGAGGATCCTCAAAGTGTGTTTTTCTGGCTCCAGACAGACCAGACGGAAAGCTGTCAGTACCTGCACACCTCAGCTTTGTTCCCTGCTGAATTTTACTCTTGGGTCTTTCTTTGAATTGGTGCAAGGCAGGTTCAATATGAGCAGTGTGCCCATGATATTACGCATTATTCTGTCATTGTACTGGCTGACGAGCCAGCCGCTCTTCAACCCGGTGATGTACGGACTGAAAATGTCCAAAATCCGTAACATTTGTAGAAGTCTTGCTTTGGGTAAAATGATGTAGATCAGGTCTCTAGGGCTGGAGGAGGTCAGCTCCAATCAGGATCCACTGAACGTTTGTCTCTGATTATCATTAACCCTTGTGTGGTCTTCCTGTCAAAATTGAAAATCAACTCTTTAGTTGATGTTTCTTAATTAATGTTTTAACTTTTCTTATGTTTTTGTCCCTTTTTTGTTCCCTGTTTGTTTTTGGGACATTTAACACTATGTAACACTAACCTATTAACTTTATTTTTACAGTCATTTTTGGAATTTATGTTCAATAAACCTCATTTAAAGGAAATTATACCTAATATTTGAGTTAGAAAAGCAGAAATTAGGAATTATTGAGACTAAAATTAAAGGAATGGATGTTGATGATAATCACAGACTGGAATATGTCAGCTTTTACTCAATACTATTTCAAAAACACTTCCATTTGTTTTACAATGCTATAAAAAGGTCCGCAGGGACATATCACCTGCGCTCACAGAATCTGGTTTTATTGACAGTCCCTAAAGCCCGCACTGACTTCGACAAAAAGGCTTTTAATTTTGCAGCCCCATCTGCATGGAATAAGCTTCAAAATGAACTCCAGTTGAAGGAGTTGGTCTCATTTTATTCTTTTAAAGGCTTGTTAAAGGACCTTGCAGAAGGGCAGTCTGTATGTCACTGTTTTTAAATTGATTTAGGACCCTGTTTTTTTTATGATGACATTGTTGTTTGAATATGAGTGATTATGTACTTACATGTAAGTGTCTCTGTCTATCAGAAACGTGCTGCTGCCACTTGCCAGGACACTCTTGTAAAAGAGATTTTTAATCTCAAGGAGTTTTTTATCCTGGTTAAATAAAGGTTTGAATGAAAATTGAATAAGACGCCCCAAAATTAATGAAAGTAGAGATTTGTACTTGGCAAAGAGCGTTGGGTGGAATCAATCATGTTATTTTGGGGAATTAAAAAGAACATTTATGTAGGAAAACGGATCAATTTAACCCAAGGACAACATGAAGGTTAATGAAAGATTTTTTATTTGATTTTTTCCACTAACTCTGTTTTTACTGTAAACCTGCTCCACTATTAGAGGGATGATTTTGTTTCTAATGAAAGAGATGTTAAAATACTTTGAGGAAACACAGATGAACACATTTTGGTGATTTATTGAATAGTTCCAACAACTAAAATTACAGCACCCCTTTGAAAAGAAAGTATTCTATAAGACGTGATGATATTAGCTGAAATATTCGTAAAAGGAACATTTTTACATCAATCACCATTGAAACTCTATTATGTTTTTTGATTTATTTTTGTTTCTATGTACAGAAAACATGCTTAATTCTGAAAGGGATATTTTTTCTAATGAAAGAGAGGATATCTTATCTTTGTGATTTTTAAAATACTTGGAAGAAAGACACAGATGAATAATGTATGATGATTTATTGAATATTAAAGGAGAATTCCAACCCGTAGCTCTGTTTGTGAATGTGGAGGTCTGTCAGTAGAGAGAGACACTGACTGCTGGAGATGGGACAGAAATGCATGGAAGTGTGTTAATTCAGCTGTGTGTAGCTCCTGTGTGAGAGCTTAGGGACTGTCTACAAACTACAACACAGGAAAGAGATGAAAACAGATGTAAGTGCTGTACTACAACTGGAAGGAGAGACTTTGTGATTAGATTGATAGCTTCCATATTGTAGTTTTATCTCTTTCTTGTGTTGTAGTTTGTTGACGGTCCCTAAGCTCTCTTGTCTCAGCACTGGAACTAGACACAGCTGAGTTAACACAACTTTATCATCTCCAGCAGTCAGATTCACTGTGTTCACTTTGAAGGAAGCACTGCACATGGGTGGAGGAGGGGGGGGGGGCTTTTAATGACATTTTGAACATGTTAAGAGTCTAAAAACACATTTATAACTTGCCCTGTTGAAGCTGTTGGGGAAGGTGACCAGATTTCTCAGACATGATCCAGGGACATCTCAGAAGTGTAAATACCTCCAAAACACGTCATGCTTTTATTTTTGTAAAACTTAAAACGGGGACACTAGACCAAGAGCTGTTCTCATTAGGGGTTGAGCCCCCCCCCCCCCCCCCCCCCCCCCCCCCCCCCCCCCCCCCCCCCACTCCCCTACAGGTCTGATCCTAGAATCACCCTTGCTGCTACTTCATAGTCCCCTCCACTACACCTCAGAGGGGAATGTTGTAATGTTTCCTGAACTACATTTATCTGACAGCTTTTGCTTTATTGCTTCAGGCTTGTTTCTGCAACAGCTCATTGAGGATCAGATACAATAAAAACTATTGAGGAAATATTTCCTGTGACATCGATGCAGTCTTAAACGAAATCGCTGCAGTCGGAAGCAGAGAAACAAGCTACAGTGGAAGTTAAAGGATAATTGTCCAGCTTGTAGTTACGTTCATAAAAGTGCTCGTTTTGCTACTGAGAGACTCAGATTAATATTCTAAGTGTCTGACAACATTATGGAAAGGATTTTTAAGGAGGTCAACCTTTTGGTTAAAGATTAAGATCCTTTTTTAAAACACAAAACTGCGTTCGCTAAACCCACCAGACTCCATGTAAATAATCAGTGATTTTAGCATCGTAAAACAGGGCTTTCTAAAACCTCTCTGAGCACCGCTGCCTCTGCTGTCTTGAGCGACTATCGGCTACGTTTGGTCAAAGTTTTCTTTCTTTCATTCCAATTTCGGGTCTGTCAGTCACAGTGAAAACCGGGGACATTTCAGGGGACAGATCCAGCCTGGGACAGGTCACCAAAACCGGGGACTGTACCCGGAAACCGGGGACGTCTGGTCCTCCTACTGTTAGGTGCTAACTCTAGCAGGAGGATAACTCTGTGTAGGCAGCACAGACTGGTTAGTTTCTCTCTACTCATTTTACACGCTTGGTTGTCTCCTTTAGCGTCATATAACACGCTTGGTCGTATATTGAGAAGACAGCATCTTGCAGTTGATAGAGAATTGTGGGATCATAACCAGGGCACGAAGCTCCCGTTCCACCACATCCCAAAGATGCTCTATTGGGTTGAGATCTGGTGCCTGGGGGGGGCATTTTAGTCCAGG
>NC_048409.1:30260425-30263152 GCF_013103735.1 Etheostoma cragini
TGCCATGTGATTGGTTGATTAGATAATTGCATTAATGAGAAATTGAACAGGTGTTCCTAATAATCCTTTAGGTGAGTGCATATATGATTTATCTTAATCTTTTAACCCCAATGTTTTCTTAAAATAAAAATTGAAAATCAACACTTTTGTTGACGCTTTTTATCAATGTTTTTAACTTTTTCTTATGTTTTTGTCCCTTTTTTCAACACTTTTGACGCTTTTTTTTTGTACGTGACTTTTTTTGACACTAACATATTAAGTTTAGTTTTACAGTTATTTTTGAAATTTATGGTCAATAAACCTCATTTATAGAAAAAAAAACTAATGTTTGAGGTACAAAAGCAGAAATTAGGAATTATTGAGACTAAAATTAAAGGAATGGATGTTGATGATAATCACAGACTGGAATATGTCAACTTTTACTCAATACTATTTCAAAAACACTTCCATTTGTTTTACAATGCTATAAAATTAAATAAAACGCCACAAAATTAATGAACGTAGAGATTTGTACTTGGCAAAGAGCGTTGGGTGGAATCAATCATGTTATTTTGGGGAATTAAAAAGAACACAGCCTTTTTAACCCTAGTCGTCCTGATGTGCAACACATCTGAGACTGAGAGATCTTAGAAGAAATCTTACACATTTTGGTAATATCAAAAAACATTTTGTTAAATAAACAGACCCCCCCACTGATATTTCTACTATGTTTTAAAAAGGACTGATGGGAAACAGTTGTATTTATTTGACACTTACACACCTTTAGTTTCTGTCCAGTAAACATCCTGATCAACACAACTAAGACCTTCCTTCATGTTAGTGTCATGTTTGATATTTTACTTTGTATAATAACTTTATACAATAACATTGAGTCTACTCTTTGTATGAAATGTTCTGTAAACGTGACAAACGTGACATGTCATGTCTCTGATGATACTCGTTTAACCCTCATGTTGTATTCCCTTTAAAACTGAAAATCAATGCTTTTTAATCAATGTTTTCAACTTTTTCTTACGTTGTTTTCACTTTTTTCAATGTTTCTCACGTTTTTTTAGGTTTGACATTACATAGCACTTATAACAATTTCATGAATTAACTTTAAGTTTTTCAGTTATTTTTAGGAATTTATGTTCAACAAACCTCATTTATAGGAAATTATACCTAATGTTTGAGTTGGAAAAGCCCCCAAATTAATGAAAGTAGAGATTTGTAATTGGCTAAGAGCATTGTGTGGAATCAATCATGTTATTTTGGAGAATTAAAAAGAATATTGATATATGACAACATGAGGACAACATGTGTGTTAACATGGAAACACAATGCACAGAACAATACAAAGCTCTGTTAGCTGCTAATACCAGAAGCATACATTTGAAAGTAGATTTTTACATGCAACTCGGATGTTAGACAGTTTCAGGCCGTATATTAAAGGGTTAAAGAGCGGCGGGCATGTAAGGAAGTATAAAGATAAAAAAATGCGCATCATCATGGGTACACTGCTCATATTAAACCTGCTCTGTAATATTTCAAAACAAGCTCCAAAGGAAAAGTTGATGAGAGAAGCGAGGTGAGGTGTGCAGGTACTGACAGCTTTCTGTCTCGTCTGCTTAGAACCCGAAAAACACACTTTAAGGATCCTCATGTAGGTGTAGAGGATTAAAGTGAGAGGACCAAAGACTGACAAGGCACTAACAATGAGTCCATAGATGTTGTTGACTGTCGTATCAGAGCAGGCCAGTTTGACAACAGAGTGGTTATCACAATACACTTTGTTAATAACGTTCCCACACAGCTGCAGAGGAACAATCAAAGGCAGCGTACAAAAATTCACTAAAAATACGAGTAACCAAGTTACGGCAATGAGCAAGGCAACTTTTCTATATGTCATACGTGTGTGATACTGCAGAGGATAACAGATGGAAAGATATCTGTCATAAGACATGACGGCTAAGTTTAAAAATTCTATACTTCCATACGAGTACACACAGAAAATCTGCAGGAAACAGAAGGGAGCAGAAACAGTGTGAATGTCCGAGAGGATCTGAACCAGAAGGAATGGAAACAACCCTGTACTACCATACAGTTCATTTACAAACAGGCTGACCAGAAAAAGGTACATAGGTTCATGTAAGCTCCTGTTCACACAGATAACCACAATCAGCAACACATTGGCACAGATAATTAAAGCATATAGAGACATAGCAATCAGAAAAATCAGGTATTTAAACAGCCCGGTGTCAGAGTAGGCACCGAGGATGAAATATGGAACCTGAGAAGAGTTGATCATGAGCCTTGTTCTGGTTCACAGCAAATCTGCTGCTGTGCACACAAAGCAAGTCTGGTGTTACATTTTAAGTTGTAGTCTCAGTCATAAAGTGCAAGTTTCTGCTTGTTGGACACAGTTTGCAACCATAACATCAAGAACAAATGATAAGTGACCGCGTTATAGTCATAAATAGTCATCATAAATGACCATTTTCTATGTAAATGATGCTCAAGTTAGAGGTTAGAGGTGTTTTCTAGCGTAGTGTGTGACACTGTACATGTGAGCATCACCTGCTGGAGACAGACTGAGTCCTTCCTCATTAACATCAAACTCCACTTCTTATAAAGTTCAAGATAGAGGACGCCCACAACAGGCGAGGGACCTCATCACCGAGGACCCACTGACAGAGGACGCCCACAGCAGCCAAGTGACCTCGTTTTTCAGTCTAGAGGGGGGGGGGG
>NC_048409.1:30263252-30268952 GCF_013103735.1 Etheostoma cragini
GTCTAGAGGGGAGGGTCACCCAACATTTTGAGTCTAGAGGGGAAGGTCACCCAACATTTTGAGTCTAGAGGGAGGGTCTTCCAACATTTTGAGTCCAGAGGGAGGGTCTTCCAACATTTTGAGTCTAGAGGGAGGGTTTTCCAACATTTTGAGTCTAGAGGGAGGGTCTTCCAACATTTTGAGTCTAGAGGGAGGGTCTTCCAACATTTTGAGTCTAGAGGGGAAGGTCACCCAACTTTTTTAGTCTAGAGGGGAGGGTCACCCAACATTTTGAGAGAACATTTGGAGACCTCCTGTCTCATGCCATCTTGTCTCGTGCCCAGCACGTCCCAAGATTCTATTTTTCAAAATAAAAGCTTGCATCTGTTCTTCATCAGATGTCTTAGTTATAGCACGACTGAGCCAGCAAAGCAATCTCTCCAAAGCTGTGGCTCCAAATGCCTGGCTGACGAAACAGGGCAATATTAGACTTTATTTTTTTATTTTAAGATACTTTTTGGGGGCTTTTCCCTTTATTAGAGAAGGTGGATTGACAGGAAAGGGTGAGAGAGATGGGGGTTGATACGCAGCCCACCTGGGGTGACGCTCTCACCAGGTGAGCTAGAGGCCACCCCGGCAATATTACACTGGAATGAACCGGACCTCAAAATGAAACACTCCCATGTTATGACCAGGACTAGTCGAGTCCAAGTCAAGGCCGAGTCCAAAGAGGATCGAGTCCAAGACAAGACTGAGTCCAGGACATAAAAAAGGTCTTATGCATGATAGTATCACAACAATCATTTTGGGTTTCACGTTCCCTCCAATGTCATTATCAACACAATAAAGACACCTGGACTCGGTCAAGACCAAAAGCCGTATCTGGCCAGACCAGGGACCGGGACCGAGACAAGTCCGAGTCCAAATACTAGCCAGTCCGAGACAAGTCCGAGACCATAGAAAAACGGACTTGAGTACTACAGCCCTGCCTCCTGGTGTCCTTGGGTCAAATCTGACCCTTTTAATAAATGTCTGTATCTGAAATATGAGTTTCTTTTTAATTAAATTGCCATAAAAATGGCATTATCATTCATTCCTCTGATCTTAACTATTAGTCAAAATCATTCATAATTTCTGCTTTTTAACTCTAATATTAGGAATAATTCTATATAAATGAGGGTTATTGACCATGAATTCCAAAAAGTATAAAACTAGTAAGTTGGTGGCGGTGAAACTTAAAAGAAAGTCTGAAAAAGGGACAAAAATGTCCATTTTGACCTGGGGGACAACACAAGGGTTAATGTGATGGATTATTTATTGGCAGGATGATCTATTTTGGAAATGAAATAATGGCTCATTTGGAAGTTAAAGTTAAAAATGTTAACAAACTTTGTATAAAATATGAAAAATAAACACTTCAGCTGCTTTGTCTTCATCACTTTTTTAATCTTTCTAATCTCCAGTCTCTGTGTGTCCACCCCCCCGGCCGGAGGGACATTACCTTTCCTCTGGTCACTACACACGAGCCCAAACTTCCCGAAGCAGAGCACCTGAAGTTGCTTTGTTTCTATCCGTAACCATGGCGACAGCAGAGTGTCCTCCCATGATGCAGAGCGTGCTAATTGGCCCGTTAGTGAAGCTGCTTCCAGCCTCCAGAGTGTCCAAGTGTCCACAGACGCCTCTGGGGTCTGGCCTTGGAAATAACAGAGAGATCTGCCGGGGGAGGCTCATTACTGTCAAACTATACAGGGACCATGATGAAATCACACATCAGAGTCCCCCCCCCCCCCCAGCTGTCTGTCCCTCAGACATCTCCCTGTAGCACCAACAATGTAATACATGTTAAAGATCTTTGGCCTGGACAGGAAATATAGTTGTCCCTGTCTTTTAACCCTCAAGTTGTCCTCATGTTGTCCCCATGTTGCCCTCATGTTGTCCCCGTGTTGTCCTCATGTTGTCTTCATGTTGCCCTCATGTTGTCCTCATGTTGTCTTCATGTTGTCCTCATGTTGTCTCCATGTTGCCCTCATGTTGTCCCCATGTTGTCCTTATGTTGTCTTCATGTTGTCCTCATGTTGTTTTCATGTTAACGTCATGTTGTCCCCATGTTGTCCCCATGTTGTCCTCTTGTTGTCCTCATGTTGTCTTCATGTTGCCCTCATGTTGTCCTCATGTTGTCTTCATGTCTGTAGGAGTTCAGATATTTCCTGATGAGGAGACACAGAAGACACGTTGGCCTCTAATGGTCTCCTAAAGATCAACTACAACAACACACAACAACAGGTTTTACATCAAGAACAACAGACCGAATCACCGTGACGATATACACTCCCCCGCAGAAAAATGTGATTATGGAATTGCATAACTCCAATGCACTGACTTCCCTCCACACCCTATCCCCGGCCCCCCCGGCCCCCCCTGCCCCCCCAGCCCCCCCGGCCCCCCCGGCTCCCCCAGCCCCCCCGGACCACCCGGCCCCCCCGGCCTCCCCGGACCACCCGGCCCCCCCGGCCCCCCCGGACCACCCGGCCCCCCCGGACCACCCGGACCACCCGGCCCCCCCGGCTCCCCCAGCCCCCCCGGACCACCCGGCCCCCCCGGACCACCCGGCCCCCCCGGCCCCCCCAGCCCCCCCGGACCACCCGGCCCCCCCGGCCCCCGAACTTTCTTCTCCTACATACTGTGCAATACTGTCATATAATACCTAAAAGGACACTGGAACTCTGTGCTATTTCATACAGTCCAATATTTTATATTTAACCATTACATTTAATTACAGTGCGATATTTTTGTTGTTGTTAATACCTAACTACTGTTTTAAACAATGTGTACACAAAGCTGTTTTATATATGTATATAGTTGCTCTCAAGACTCCAATGCGCCGCACTTTCGCCGCATAAATTTCAGATTTCCATGCAAAAAAACACAGGCTTGCATGATGTCATAATCCTTCATTTTGGTTGCAAAAAAGTCCCAAATATCTCAGAAGGTAGATGAAAAATGTTGCGTTTGCATCACAGAAGAGCAGTCGTTTAGTAGTAGCCATTGGCAATTAGCACTAGTAGCCAGTAGCCATTAGCACTAGTAGCCAGTAGCCATTGGCGCTAGCAGCCAGTAGCCATTGGCGGTAGCAGCCATTGGCGTCATGCTCCTGGCTACTACCAGCATGCTTTGTGTGTGTTTGATGGCCGCGACACAACAACAATGGTGGACGTTGACGGTCAGGGTTAGAAAAGCAACGTGCCGGCTCAGACCGCTGCTCTCTGGGATTTACACGCTAGGCCTAAAGGGCCGATGCAGCGCTCTGCAGGGACCGGCCGACAACATCATCATCAGCTGACATCATCACCCCGAGACACATTGACGGACGGACCCCCCCACAACAAGAACACATAAAAGCCCTTTCTCTCCTGTAGGGCTGGCTGTCAGGGACGAGGCCGGGACCAGGTGCTGTTTCTCCGAGTGATCGTCATATCCCACCAGGACTGAGAGAATCCAGTTTTCCGGGTTCCCTTCGGTGGGTGACCCAACGCCCCAAAGAAAGATGGTGCAGCGCTGCTTCATCTAAGGTCGTATGCTCTAATGTTTCATGGGCCTAATGTTTGAATTTATTAATAATAACAAATATTTACATTTATATTCACGACAGTATCATTTAACACATAATTATAAGATATGATTTACTTTTTTTAACCCTCGTGTTGTCTCCCCGGCGACCTGCAACTTTGGGTTTTTCTGGGTCAGAATTTACACATTTTGTTGTTATTTTCTGTACTTTTTTTTATGTTTTTGTAATTTTATTCCAAATTGGTTGTCATTTTATTGGCGTTTTTTTTACTATGTTTTGTGAGATTTTTATGAGTTTTTCGTCGCTTTTGTTCAGTTTTTTTCTTGACATTTTCCATTTTTCTGTCACTTTGTTTAACAACTTTTTGTCACCTTTGGCGATGTTCTTGATGACTTTTTGTCACTTTTTTCACCGTTTTAAAAAATATGATTGTTTTTATGTTTTGTTTTCCCTTGTTTTGTAGCTTTTTCCAACATTCCCTTGTTATAGAAACTTTAAGTAAAGGACAACAGGATGGTTTACTTCGTTCAAAGGTCAGAAATGCATGCTTTGTATAATTTACAGTGGGGTTGGAAAGTTTGGGCCCCCCAGGTAAAAATGTGTATAAATGTGCAAAAAGATGGACACGAAGACAACACAGGGGTTAATTTCGGATATTTATACTTTATACTCTTTCCAACTGTATGTATCTAGTATCTAGATATTTATATATTTTCAGTTTTTTATAGTCGTTATACAGTATATCTGTATTTTATCCCTCTACATGCTCTGCAAACCCATAAAGGCATTTAACATTTATTTATTTCAATTCATTTAAATAATAACTCGACGGTGGGTTAATTGTCTCTGTGCTGTTCCTTTAACCCTTGTGTTGTCTTCCCGTCAACATGGTCCCTTTTTTCCACATTACCATCTTTTGTTTTATCGTTTTTGGTATTCTTCCCCAATGTTTTGTTGATATTTGTAACGTTGACATTTTCAGCTCGTTTCCACGGCCCATACAACAACAAAAATTAACTAAAAACAGGTCGATTTGACCCAAGGACAACGGGAGGGTTAGGCTGTCTTTCCATCTGTAAGTAGCTAGTATCTAGATATTTATAGTTTTCAATTTTTTTAGACGCTATATATTTACATTTTATCCCTCTACATGCTATGTTGAACATGATAAGTGCATTTGTTGATTTTAATTCATATACTTAATAACTCAACGGTGGTTTTAATTGTCTCTGTGCTGGCCCTTCAATCCTCGTGTTGTCTTCACTCCGGGACTCTCTCGTGTCCATCAGGACTTATTTGGGGTTTAAAAAAAATCTTGAAATAACATCTTGCTTCATAATCTATCAACACATATTGTCTTTATCTCCATTTCCAACAGCTGAGATAATGTTCATCTATGTTCAGGGAATGCATCAGTCTCTACTAGCACACTATTAAACATGGAAGTGGGTTTTTTGTCATAAAGTTTAATTCATGTTAAAAATCCACTATGGAAACAACATAAGTGTCATATCCAGAATAATGTTCTGAATCAGGAATACATGTTTATCAAAGGAAATAAGGAAAGGCCGATGGTTTCATGAAGAAAAAATGTAAAATGAGTCAATTTGACCTGAATACCGTACGAGGGACGGTTGCTTTGGTGCAAACAGCTGATCATGAATCAAAATGTCGTCATTTTTACTAAAATCACAGATTTAAACAGACATCTGCATAAAATCAAGAATAATTTAACCCTCATGTTGAAAATCAACTCTTCTGTTGCTACTTTATATCAATATTTTTAATGTTTTATTTTTTTGTTCCTTTTTTCAAAACTTTTGACACTTTTTTTCAATGTTTGTCACTTGTTTTGATGTTTTAAACACTACGTAACACTAACTTATTAACTTTAGTTTTACAGTTATTTTTGGAATTTGTGGTCAATAAACCTCATTTATAGGAAATTATCCCTAATGTTTGAGTTAGAAAAGCAGAAATTAGGAATTATTGAGACTAAAATTAAAGGAATGGATGTTGATGATAATCACAGACTGGAATATGTCAACTTTTACTCAATACTATTTTAACACCACTTGAAATGCTATAAAATTGAATAAGACGCCCCAAAATTAATACTCAATAGGTGTCCAATAAGACTTAGTGATGGACAC
>NC_048409.1:30269052-30277015 GCF_013103735.1 Etheostoma cragini
AACCATTGTTTCTGTGAGCACATGGCCCTGGTGGAGCTGGCCTGTGGAAGCACCGCCACCAACAACCTGGTCGGGTTGTTGACCTTGGTCCTCGTCCCCGTAGCCGACTTCATTGTAATCACGGCCTCCTACGTCGTCATATTCATTTTCATGCCCAAGTCCGCTGGGTCCAGGGTCAAGGCGCTCCACACGTGTGTCACCCACATCGTGGTCATGATCGTCAACCTGAACATCGCACTTGTTGCTCTCCTGTCCTACCGGATCAGAAACCGTCTCCCTGAAGCCAGTCGGGTTTTCTTCAGCACCATGTACCTGCTGTTCCCCAGCTGCTTCAACCCGATCGTCTACGGCATCAGAACCGCCGGCATCCGCAAGCACATCGAGAACACACTCAGGAGCTGCCGTCTCGTCTGAACTGGACTCAAATAACATAATTTGCCCATAACCGTTGCTGAAGTTACAAGACATTTTTTCATTCATTTTTTTCCTAATTTGTCCTAGGAAGCATTTCACTTAGTTTCTAAGGTGGTCCCTAACTCATAACTTTAATATCCACCTTTGGAAGAATGTTTCTGACATAAGAATGACAAAGGGAGGTACCAGGGGGAGGGGGGGGAGGGAACCCTTTCTAAAATATCACTTCAAAAATGTAATGAAAAAATGATGAAATGATGAAAAATTCAATGTGAAAGCCGACAGTTGCAATTGTCATGTCAGACTGCTTTGCTGTCCTATCCACCAAGCAGTTCCATATGTGTATATGTGTATATGTATGTATATGTATGTATAGGTGAGTATAGGTGTGTATATGTATGTATATGTATGTATAGGTGAGTATATGTATGTATATGTATGTATAGGAGTGTATATGTGTGTATATGTATGTATATGTATGTATAAGTGTGTATATGTGTGTATATGTATGTATATGTATGTATAAGTGTGTATATGTGTGTATATGTATGTATATGTATGTATAGGTGTGTGTATGTGTGCGTATGTGTGATATATGTGTGATACATGTGTGTATATGTGTGTACATGTGCGATAGATTTGTTTGTTGTGTTATGGTTGTCTTGCTACTGGATGCCTAAAATGTCCTTTGGGATGAATAAAGTATCTATCTATCTGTATGTGTATATATGTTTATATGTATGTATGTACAGTATGTACACTCACCTAAAGGATTATTAGAAACACCTGTTCAATTTCTCATTACTGCAATTATTTATTCTACCAATTACATGACAGTTGCTTCAATGCATTTAGGGGTGTGGTCCTGGTCCAGACCATCTCCAGACCTGGTCCAGACCATCTCCAGACCTGGTCCAGACCATCTCTGGGACTCCAAACTGAATGTCAGAATGGGACAGAAAGAGGATTTAAGACATTTGGAGCGTGGCGTGGTTATAAGTGCCAGACGGGCCGGTCTGCTCAGTTACCGGGATTCACACCCACAACCAGTTCTAGGGTTTACAGAGACTGGTGTGAACAGGTAAAAACACCCAGCATGCATCAGTCCTGGGGGGTGGGGGGGGGGAATGCCTTGTTGATGCTAGAGGTCAGAGGAGAATGGGCCGACTGATTCCAGCTGATAGAAGAGCAACTTTGACTGAAATAACCACTCGTTACAACCGAGGTGGGGGGGGCTACAACAGCAGAAGACCCCCCAGGTACCCCTCATCTCCACTACAAACAGGAACAAGAGGACACAATCTGCAAGAGCTCACCAAACCTGGACAGTTGAAGACTTGAAAAATGTTGCCTGGTCTGATGAGTCTGGTTTCTGTTGAGACCTTCAGATGGTGGAGTCAGAATGAGAACCTGGATCCATCAGGACTTGTTACCACTGTGCAGGCTGGTGGTGGTGGTGGTGTAATGGTGTGGGGGAGGTTTTCTTAGCCCACTTTAGGCCCCTTAGTGCCATTGGGCCTGGTTTAAATGCCCCAACCTACCGGAGCCTGGTTCATGACCATGTCCCTTTATGGCCCCCATTTCCCGTCCTCTGATGGCTCCTTCCAGCAGGACAATGCCCCATGGCACAAAGCTCTCATCATTTACAACTGGTTCCTTCAACATGATGAGTTCCCTGGACAAAAAGGCCCCCCCCAGTCACCAGATCTCAACCTGGACTAAAATGCCCCCCCCAGTCACCAGATCTCAACCTGGACTAAAACGGCCCCCCAGTCACCAGATCTCAACCCAATAGAGCATCTTTGGGATGTGGTGGAACGGGATCTTCGTGGCCTGGATGTGATCCCACAAACCTCCATCACCTGCAAGATGCTGTCCTCTCAATATGGACCAACATCTCATATATATATGTTTTTGTGTGTGTATGTGTTTGTGTGTGTGTGTGTGTGTGTGTGTGTGTGTGTGTGTGTGTGTGTGTGTGTGTGTCTGTGTGTTTGTGTGTGTGTGTGTGTGTGTGTGTGTGTGTGTGATGCTATCCTCTCAATCTGGACCAACATGTCTAAAGAATGCTTTCAGCTCCTTGTTGAATCAATGCCACGTAGAATTAAGAAAGGGGGTTAAACACAGTCTTAGTATGGTGGGCCTCATAATCCTATAGGTGAGTATATGTATTGGTGTGTTATCAAGACGCATACTCGCTTTTTAGCATGTGTACGCGTGTCATGTTTCCTAAGCCCAACCGTCTCATTCTTCTCGCGATAACACACCAAGTGATGTGTATGTGCACGCCGCTGTATACATGTAGACATCTGTGGCTTTAACATGGTGCAGGAATGAAGGAGTGGTTGTGTGTCAGATAGATAGTTATTACATCAGAAAGCAGCAGGGGGCACTGTGGGTAAACAAGTCACTGAAGTGCCAGGCAGTAGAGTAGCAGACATTTTGTTGCTAACCAGAAGGGGAAATCAGGACAAAAAATCTGAATCAGAATCAGAATCAGAATTACTTTATTGATCACTGAAGGAAAATTCTGTGTTAGAGTTGCAAGAGTATATATTATCAGAGTAGAAATATAAATAAAGAAACATAAGGAGTGTGGACATGTACGGTATTTAGATAATTAAGGAGTTGTAATGGTGAACAATAATGACAATAATAATAATAATAATAATAATTCTATTTTCCCTTTCGTCACGGCGTTTAGATATGTGGTGAGTAGGCTGCTGTTTCACTTTCTGTTTACACTCCCCATCTGAGGAAAGGGTTAATAAGGTCCTCATGACAGCTCGTTCTGCTGCGTCATGACTCTGGGGACATTCGTGTTTCTTTCCGAGGTTAACGTTGACCATCCGTTGTGTTCTGGGGGGTAGTTGTGGTGTCTGAACAGCAGCGCTGTTTGATGTGTTGATAGGAATCCGCTTTCTTGATTATTAAAAGGTTTATTACATCAAAGAATCCAGCATCAATACAAAATCTGCAGAAGCTAGGAGAGTGGTCTCCGCCAATATAACGCCCTGACCCCAGAGTCTTCATCCTGGTCCATATAGAGTCCTCTGATTATACAACCTGGGAAACATTCGGTGAAGAGGTCACGGTAGGGGCCACAGCTACGTCCTGCTGTGTCCTGCTACGTCCTGCTGTGTCCTGCTACGTCCTGCTGTGTCCTGCTACGTCCTGCTGTGTCCTGCTACGTCCTGCTGTGTCCTGCTGTGTCCTGCTGTGTCCTGCTACGTCCTGCTGTGTCCTGCTGTGTCCTGCTGTGTCCTGCTGTGTCCTGCTACGTCATGAGCTACTACAAAGAACTGCTACAAACTACTATTTTTCTGGACTGTTATGCCACTCTTCATTCTAACCCCAACCGGTCATCAGACACCGCCTACCAAGAGCCTGGGTCTGGGTCTGGGCCTGGGTCTGGGTCTGGGTCTGTCCCTGGTTTCTGCCTCAAAGGAAGTTTTTCCTCTCCACTGTGGCCCTGTTGCTTGCTCTGGAGGAAACTACAAGACCTTTTGGGTCCTTGTAAATTCTGGAGTGTGGTCTAGACCTGGTCTATCTGTAAAGGGTCTCGGGATAACTCTTGTTATGAATTGATACGATAAATAAAATTGAATTTACATTTACATTTAATGGCTGCATTCCAACATCTGGTCCAGATATGGTCCACATGGTCTACACTGTTGACTACCACTATGCGTTGATGCCCTAGTTAGCACCCATAGCGTGTCATCGCTCTCTGGTTTCTCCTCTCAGACAATTGGCTGAGAGATGATGAGCTGGTGTGTCCGTGCAGCCAATGGCAGCGTCAGACAGGGTATTAAAGTGCTGAGGAGAGGGCAGATGAAGGAGAGTCAGCAGGGGAAACCAACACTCTACACACCAGACACATCTACTGTTAAGTTACATATGCTGATTTCTGTTTTCTACACAGGAGCTGAACTGTCTCCAGGTCTGAGTGCTGAAATGGGATCATGATGATGGGAGGTTATTTAACCTTGTGTGGTCCGACCTGCTCTAACATGGTCTTGCTGTCGTAGATATGCACTCTAGTTGACTTCATGCTGCCATGTACCTCCTGCTCCAGGAAGCTTTCTCTCCTCCGATGCAGCTCTACACGGAGGAATTAATGATGCGATCGCTTTTCTGTTACAGAGATCCAACCCAGGGGAGTCAGTTTTGTCTGCACAGCTTTAAAATCACGTGTTTAACCCTCCTTGTGTCCTCCTTTAACCCTCCGGATGTCCTCCTTTAACCCTCTTGGTGTCCTCCTTTAACCGTCCTGGTGTCCTCCTTTAACCGTCCTGGTGTCCTCCTTTAACCCTCCTGGTGTCCTCCTTTAACCCTCCTGGTGTCCTCCTTTAACCGTCCTGGTGTCCTCCTTTAACCCTCCTTGTGTCCTCCTTTAACCCTCCTGGTGTCCTCCTTTAACCCTCCTGGTGTCCTCCTTTAACCCTCCTGGTGTCCTCCTTTAACCCTCCTGGTGTCCTCCTTTAACCCTCCTGGTGTTCTCAGGTCAAATCTGACCCTTTAAAAAATGTCTATACGTAAAACATGTGTTTCTTTTTAACTAAATTACTATAAAACGGATTCCTTCTAACGCTCTTTCATTCCTCTGATCTTAACTATTAGTCAAAATGATTCATAATTTCTGCATTTTTATCTCTAATATTAGGTATAATTCTACATAAATGAGGTTTAACTCTAATATTAGGTATAATTCTATATAAATGAGGGTTATTGACCATGAATTCCAACAAGTATAAAACTAGTAAGGTGGTGGTAGTGGAAACTAAAAAAAAGTCTGAAAAAGGGACAAAAATGTCCAATTTTGTCTGTTTTTGACCCTGGAGACAACACCAGGTTAAAGGTCTTAATCTCTCCAGCATACAATGATCAGCGATGTCTCCTGCTGTGTGCTTACTAAAAACATATGTGATGTCTGATCATCTTGTAAAATCCTCAGGTAACTTTACCCGTGATCAACACTTTTAATGACGCTATTTATCAATGTTTGTCTCTTTTTTTTACGTTTAACTCTACGTAACACCAACTTATTAACTTTAGTTTTACAGTTATTTTGGGAATTTATGGTCAATAAACCTCATTTATAGGAAATTACACCTAACGTTTGAGTTAGAAAAGCAGAAATTAGGAATTATTGAGACTAAAATTAAAGGAATGGATGTTGATGATAATCACAGACTGGAATATGTCAACTTTTACTCAATACTATTTCAACAACACTTCCATTTGTTTTACAATGCTATAAAATTGAATAAGACGCCCCAAAATTAATGAAAGTAGAGATTTGTACTTGGCAAAGAGCGTTGGGTGGAATCAATCATGTTATTTTGGGGTATTAAAAAGAACACTGATATAGGACAACATGGGGACAACATGAAGACAACATGAAGACAACATGAAGACAACATGAAGACAACATGGAGGGTTAAGTTATGAATTGAGATGTTCCAATAATATTTTTTCCTTCCTGATATTTGAACTTGCACATCTGCTGAAACGGAGTAACATAGACTTTATTATCATTCAGCTGCACATTCTCAATACACAGTGGAGCGAGATCACGTTGCTAGGCTCCGAGAAAAGACACCGAAGACAAGAAAAAAGAGAAACAGGACAAATATAAGTACATGCAATATAAAACTAAAAGTTAACACTAGACAATTGTGACTACTGCAGATATCAGTAGCAGCAGGATGGATTGCAGGGAAAAATTGAATTTTTGCATGAAATTAAAATGACTCACACAGTCATTTTAATTTCCCAATGTGCATGTGGAGGGACGGGCGTGGTGTGTGCACCCCGATAACGTTGCATTACATCAGAGAGCTATGTGTGTCTGTGGTGACACTGCTGCGTTGTTGTGTGGCCTGATTCAGGTTAAACTCTTTATAACACACACACAAAGGATGTGCTGTACGCCACACAACTCAGTCAGTCACAGCCAAAGAAGAACAGCAACAAACTAGGCTAACCCTCCTGTTGTCCCGGGTCAAATCTGACCCGTTTTTACAAGTTTCTACACCAGAAATCTGGGGATCTTTCTTCCAAGTTGTCCAAATATGACATGGATGGTTCCACGTGACGCTGAAGGATCAGGCCGCTACTTTAGCGAGATTTAGGTGTTTTATTTCTTTGCCAAAAGACAAAAAAAATGATATAATTTCATGTAAATGAGGTTTCTTAACCATGAATTTGAAAAAGAAAATAGTGTAAAGCTAGCGGTGGTGTACAGGTGTTAGTGATGTGGACCTAGGCTGATGGTAGTGGTACAAAAATGAAGAAAATGTGGAAAAAAAGCATGAAAAAGTGATAAAGAAGTGTCTCAAAGACGTCAAAAAAGTGTTCATTTTCAGTTTTGACGTGGGAGGACAACACAAGGTATCGGATCAGTGCGTGGACTTCATAATAATTCATAATAATTCATAATACTTCATTTATTTTATTTTTATTTTTATTTCATTTTTCCTCACGATTCATATTTTGTTGCACCAAAACTGAGATATTGTATTGTTTAGAGCCTAAGTCTTGATTGGATTTTTATTTTAGAATTATTTACTTAAATGTGCTTAATTATTAATTCACCGCGCAGCCCAACTGAGAAGATGTCTCCCAATCCCCGGTCTGGGCGGGGCGAGGCGGCGTTATCTGTACAGCACAGTTCACAAAGGCATCATCAGGAAAAAATGTCTAGTTCATAAAGAACTTTATTATTTAGTATTATTATTCATTTAGTTGTAGTTCAGGTCCTTGTTTTAAAGCAGGCTCCATTATGTTGGTGAATGAATGGTGTTGTCTGGGTTGCATTGTAAGCTAATGTCTCCTATAGTCAGGTAGCTTAGCATTGGGCTAATGTCTCCTGTAGTCAGGTAGCTCAGCAGTCTGAGGTAACGTCTCATGTAGTCAGGTAGCTTAGCATTGGGCTAATGTCTCCTGTAGTGAGGTAGCTTAGCAGTCTGAGCTACCGTCTCCTAAAGTCAGGTAGCTTAGCAGTCTGAGCTAATGTCTCCTGTAGTCAGGTAGCTTAGCAGTCTGAGCTAATGTCTCCTGTAGTCAGGTAGATTAGCGTTCTGAACTAATGTCTCCTGTGGTCAGGTAGCTTAGCAGTCTGAGCTAATGTCTTCTGTAGTCAGGTAGCTTAGCAGTCTGAGCTAATGTCTTCTGTAGTCAGGTAGCTTAGCAGTCTGAGCTAATGTCTCCTGTAGTCAGGTAGCTTAGCAGTCTGAGCTAACGTTGTTGCGGGTTTGTAACGATGCATTTGGTTTGGCTTGGATTTTTCCTTGTGTGAAACTGAACCAAGAGGAAAACGATACAAGTTAAAAAACTAATCCAGTGAGTCAGACCAGAGAAAACCAACTAAAAACCCTTGACGTGGTTTTGTGCCACACACAGGAACACAAGTATTAACTATCCAAATGCTTGTCTCTGTTTTCAGACTGGTCGAAGGCTGTTATAAAGAGGACGTGAGGATGGCGAACGTGTCCCACACCCACTTCGTCCTGGACGGCTTCAGTGAGCTGGGAGCGCTGCGGCC
>NC_048409.1:30277115-30279220 GCF_013103735.1 Etheostoma cragini
AACCATTGTTTCTGTGAGCACATGGCCCTGGTGGAGCTGGCCTGTGGAAGCACCGCCACCAACAACCTGGTCGGGTTGCTGACCGTGGTCCTCGTCCCTGTAGCCGACTTCATTGTAATCACGGCCTCCTACGTCTTCATATTCAGCTCCGTGCTGACATCTGGCACGTCCGGTATCAAAGCGCTTCATACCTGCGTCACCCACATCGTAGTCATGAGCGTGAGCCTGACCATCATCCTCACAGCCTTCCTGTCCTACCGGATCAGAAACCGTCTCCCTGAAGCCGTCCGGGTTTTCTTTAGCACCATGTACCTGCTGTTCCCCAGCTGCTTCAACCCGATCGCCTACGGCATCAGAACCGCCGAGATAAGACAGCAGATCATCAACACGCTGACGAGCTTTCGCTTCCTCCAAACCGGGACTCATTCTTAAGAATCTCTTTCTGTTTGAATAATTTCTGGGATGTCAAATGTCTTGACTTGTGCAGACAAAAGGTATGCTGGACATGAAATGCTGATATGCAAGTGGTACAACATGAGTATGTTAATGTTCACTAATAGTCTACTATTATTCCAAATATGTCAACTGTCATAAGAAATTTAATCTGGGTCACATTAACCAGCTCCAACTGGGGGATCCCGAGGGGTTCCCAGCCAGGTTGGAGATTCCCCGAGGCCTCCACCAAGGTGGACGTGCCTCCACCTAGTCCTGGTCTTCCCTGAGTTCTCCTCCCAGCTGGACGTGCCTCCACCTAGTCCTGGTCTTCCCCAAGTTCTCCTCCCAGCTGGACGTGCCTCCACCTAGTCCTGGTCTTCCCCAAGGCCATTAGTATGGATTAAATCCAGTCCTGCCTTGGACTCATTCTTAAGAATCTGTTTGAAGTTTTTCTGTATGTATACATACAGGAATAGATGGATGGATAGATAGCTAGATAGATAGATAGATAGATAGATAGATAGATAGATAGATAGATAGATAGATAGATAGATAGATAGATAGAAAGATAGATATTGATCCCAATAAAATGGGAATTTCTAGTGTTCCAGCAGCAAAATCAGTAACACAGAATATGAATATTATTAAATACTAGGAAACAATAAACATGCATACATATACATGAAATAATACTAGGATAAAATACATCAAATATATAAATATATATACAGTATATATTTGTGGAATATTAACTTTCCTTAAACAGCTTAGTCAGAATATCTTCTTTTTAGGAACAAGGGCATTAATATGTGTAAACATAGTGTGTGTATGTCATAGAACTGGATGGCTGCTGGATCCAGACCCAGGACCTGGTGTCAGGAGAACTCTCCATAGAACTGGATGGCTGCTGGATCCAGACCCAGGACCTGTGTGTTAGGAGGAGACTTCAGGCGTCTAGTAGTTGCTGTTGGATGTCTTGCACGCTGGCGCTCCCGTGTGGCGGCAGCGGGATTTGTTCAAGTCATTAAAGTTTGAAGAAATCAGTGAATTAAAGATGTGTTTTAGCCTGCGTGGAGTTCCATTAAATCAAAGTTTTCTAAGACAAGAAACAGAGAACTCTGTTTTCAGACATTTAAAGTGAAATAGGAAGGATCAATAAACTTTGATTTTATAAGAGTTTGATTTTGTTTGTCAAGCTGTAGTTTTGGTTGTTGCCTTTAGAGGTTGTAAAAGTATGACTCAAAAGAATTATAAATCAGATTGTGTAAGTGTAGTGAGTCCTCTTTCCACCCAGACAATGGACAACTTGGTCCTGGTCTCTGTTGTGACATCTCTCCCAGAAGGAAACGCTTGACACATGAGTAACAACTGTGGAAATACTAAAATAAAGCAGGAAGACTAAAACCTAATGCAGTTAATACATCCATCCATCACCCATCCATTCATCCATTCATCCATCATCCATCATCCATCCATGGATTTAGGTGCGCAGCCTGCCAATTGAAAGGTTGGTGGTTCGATCCCTGGCCCTGCAGTCCCATGTTAAGGTGTCCTTGGGCAAGAACCCCGAGTTTCCCCCGATGCTGCGCCATTGGAGTGTGCGTGAAAGTGTATCTGATGAGCAGGTGTGTGAGTGTGTATCTGTGTAGATGTGTGTGAGTGTGTATCTG
>NC_048409.1:30279320-30279534 GCF_013103735.1 Etheostoma cragini
CCCCCCCCCCACTTCCTGCTCTGTGTGAGTGTGTCAGCCACTCCTAAGTTGCACTTTGTCCTGTTGCGACGCCGCTCCGTCTCCTCAGGTTCAGAGTGTTTGGGTTAAACCGACCAATCACATGAGTCTTTTTACGTTTTCAGAGCGGCTACCTAAAGAAGAATAGAGCTCATAATCATTTATCCAACAGCTGGTCCGTTTCCTAGCGCCCCCC
>NC_048409.1:30279544-30289685 GCF_013103735.1 Etheostoma cragini
CCCCACACACACACACACACTTCCCGCTCCCTGTGTGTGTGTGTCAGACACTTTTACTTCGACCTGTGTGACACAGCTATGTCTCCTCCTGGGTAAACTTCTGGTAAGTGACGCTTCACAGCTGTGAAATGTGTTTCTGTGCTAACATGCTAACAGCTAGCTCCTAGGATCACTGGCTGCATTGAGCTAACAATGCTAACCATGCTAACCATGCTAATGGCTATGGAGCTGATTCAGTAACTCAAACGTAGCTCTGTTGACAAGTGCCAAGTACCAAGGTAAAAGTACACAGGTATTATGAGTTCTCCTGTGCTGGTTTTTAAATTTGCCGTTCTGCAGAATAATTCACAATATAATTGGACCAGCTATAGTATTATTATAGCTGGTTATAATAATATAAAATAACCCAACATTCCTGATTATAAAACTTCACAATAAAAGCTTTTGACTAACCAAATAAAGAGGGACTTTTAGCGTGAAGGATGCATAGAAAAATGAAATGTGGACAGCATATCACGGGAGCTTTGTCAGTGGCTAGTGTTCAATAAAACCTAGTCTTTATTGATATGAAGGAAAACACAGGTGGCAGCGGAAAAATTAAAAACATTGTGGAATATGTAGCAGTCAGGCATTCTGTATTCCTTTCCGATATTTATTCTCCCAAAGATCATCTGTGGGGGGGGCACTTTATTTGAGGAGGGGTGCATAAGACATAACACCGGTCAGGATCATGAAGGAGTCTTTATGGATGTTGACTGTTGCCATTTAGTGTCATTTCGTAAATTATGACACTTTAAATGCAAAGTTAGCATTGTTGGAGATGATTATGTTATGATAACTTGACGTTAACCTAGACAACATGACCTCATAATAAATGTAGCTATACGTTCTAAAATTACATTAAAGTGTTTCCAGCAATTTTGGCTGTCATGATACATCGCGACTATTTTTCCTTGACCTCGAGTAAAGTGGAACCATTTTGACTTTAATCATTGAGATGTCATGAACGTGATAAGACGAGTTTGATGGCAGTTGGCTGAGTTAACGCTTGACTTGGGGGGGTATTCATATGCAACACTCCTAGTTGACAAAGTTTTTTTCTGATTATTCCGACATCACATGAGTAGAGGTCTGGCTTTTTGACGGGTTGCCATCTGGTTCCTCTCCGTGCTGGTGGCTAGTAGAAGCTGGTAAAGGGAACGTGGACCATCCCTGTTAAGCTTGCTAGCTAACTCAATGATGAGGACCGGGTTGTACTACCCTGGCATTAAGGCTAAAAACAGGGGGTTTTGATAAAAAAAGAATGGTAGCTTGACTCTCTCATCCTTTTCCCTCTTGCTCCCAATTTCCACCGGATGCGTAACGGCTGCGGATCCGCTCCGGAGCGGCGGAGTCATCAAGTTTCTATTAAAGTCGACGTCTGTTTCCACTGACTGCCGAGCGGCTGCGTCCCGACTCCGTGTCTGCTCCAGCGATCCCCGGCCCTCCGGAGCAGACACGTAGAGCTCCTAATGTTGCAACTCAGCACACGGCAGATAGTAGGGACAGGAAGTGGAGCACAGAAATTAAATAAAAAATCTGGTTGATTTTCAAAATAAAATACAGCGTGCTCACAGCGTGTCGTAACTCCCTGCACTACACCTTGGAAACAGCAGAGTTGTTCCCCTTCTACTCCTCTGGATGGAGACTAACTGTTGTTTTTGTGGTTCTAGTCTACGAGATCTCGTGAGATCTCATGGGTCCTGGAGACTTCAGCTGTCAGTCATGTCCGCAGCCAATCAGCAGTGTTCACGCAGCGGAGTTGATCCGCAGCCATTACTCATCCGGTGGAAATTGGGGGTTACTCTCTCTCCCTTCGTCTGCTCCCTCCCTTTTTCTGAACTTAACCCATCTTCCCCTCTGTGAAGTCTCTTGCATGCTAATCCCGCATAGTTCCCTGTACTGGTACTGGCCTTAGCACATCAACTGCCACTCTGCCCATGGGTGACTCTACACAGTGCTTTAGTAACTATGCACGAAGTCTGGATCAACAAAAATACATAAGAGACTTGAGAGGAGACCTTCACTGTTTTGTTATACGCAACCTGCAATTCCCATTCTTTCTACGAGCAATAACGACTGATGACAACCATGGACTTTATGGATCAATTATGCCACTACCCATCATTACTTGTAGCATCTGGTTTGCATAGATGAGTTCCCGAGGCTGCCGGCGGATAGGTATGTTGATGAGTGCTGAAGCACATGCGTCAGACCCACATCATTGAGGTCATGGAAAAACTGTCAATTATTATGCAGGAGGTTCCACAGCCTATCCTGTGGCTCTAAGTTCATGGCTTCAGGATTAATTTCCCAAAGGTCCTTGACAGTTGCACTGGCTGCATACTCTTTCTCGGGAATCGAAGCCACGCTTTCGGCCTGTATAACTGCAGTTAAATACAGCTTGTTTCCACTGGGACTGCTGCTGTGAAGTTGTCTTCTGGTAGGGGACGAAGGATTTTTTCAAAAGGGCCTCCCCCTGAGAAGGATTTGAAGAATGTGTATGCTTCTCTTGCATGCCAATGACGCCAACTATATTGCCGGTTGTTTCAGGAATGACAGGGTCACTCAAAAAGAACGTAATGGTCAGTGTGTTGAAGTCCAGTGTTGCCCTTGCCCTACACAGAAAGTCCAGTCCAATTAAACACGTATTACCTTGGCGACCAGGCCTGAGTAGGCCCCCAATTGGATCTGTGCTTCACACCTCAACAGTATAGGAGCCCCCCTCCCACCCCCCCAGTAAGACAGTGGTGGCTTAAGTTCAACCTAGCAGGAGATCAGGGCAAAGGAATGACAGTTGACCTTCAGTTAAGCAGGGCGTTGAATCTTAACCAAATGGTGGGTGATGGATAGCCTTGTGTCTTAGGGATTGTTGACACCTATCTGGGATGTTGGTCGTGACTTTCTGTACGGATGTCTTCCACTACCAGTGCTTTCACCAAAACGATTCTCTCCAACTAATTCTATAAGGTGACTACCTGCTTTTGATATATTTTGTATCTTTGCAGGGACAAAAGATGGCGACGCCTCAAGAGGTTGTCTTAGGAGCTTTAGAGGACTTGGGAGCTGAGGACTTTGAAACATTCAAGTGGCACCTGCAGCTGAATGGGGGCCTTGAAGGCTTCCCATCAATCCCAAAGAGCAAACTGGAGAATGTAAACAGGGTGAAGACAGTGGACCAGATGTTCTCGACCTACAGTGTGAACACCATTAATGTGACCAGAATAGTTTTAGTGAAAATTAATCAGAATGAGTTGGTGAGGAATCTATCAAACACCATCTCAGAACCAGCAGGTAAGTCATAATCAATATGAATTTAAAAGAATGGATGTAATAAACGTATATATCACAAAGTCTTCAACAAATATTAGCTTTTTAGCCAATGTCTCAACTAAGATAGACACATGCAGTATGTATGCAAACATCCACCAGAGACATAGTGGTGTCTCTGAGAACAAAAATCGAAAGTCAGATAGTCCTGTGTGGTTGCTTCTTCTGGTTATAATTGCACACACTAATGACATAATAATGACATCTGTGGTTAAGTCATACACCTGGTTTCTTTACATTACCACAGAGCTCATGGGTGCATGACTTAGATGCACAACATATCAGTTGTTGCAGAGGAATACTAAGAAATGTTACACTAGTTAATCTATTCAGCGACTGGTCGTCAAACGAGTAGACTAGATTTCATGAATACAAAAATGTGCACATTCACATTCACCAACACAATCCCTCATTGTTTCATTCATTCAGAGATTCTTGCTGCGTGCCAGCAAAAAGTCAAATCCACCGTACATAGGACGTTCCAGTGCGTGTTTGAGGGGATTGCTAGAGCTGGAAACAAAACCCTTCTGATTAAGATGTTCACAGAGATCTACCTCAAAAAGGGAGGGACTGAAGAGGTCAATACTGAACATGAGGTCAGACAGATTGAAACAGCATCCTGGAGACCAGCCAGACCAGAAACAATAATCAGATGTGAAGACATCTTAAAAACCTCAACTGGAAGAGAAGAACCAATCAGAACCGTGATAACAAAGGGAGTGGCTGGCATCGGGAAAACAGTCTTAACACAGAAGTTCACTCTGGACTGGGCTGAAGGCAAAGCCAACCAGGACATCCAGTTCATATTTCCCTTCACCTTCAGAGAGCTGAATGTGCTGAAAGAGAAGAAGTTCAGCTTGGTGGAACTTGTTCATCGCTTTTTTAGTGAAACCAAAGAAGCAGGAATCTGCCGGTTTGAAGAGTTCCCGGTGCTCTTCATCTTAGACGGACTGGATGAGTGTCGACTTCCTCTGGACTTCCTCAACACAGAAATCCTGACTGATGTTACAGAGTCCACCTCAGTGGGTGTGCTGCTGACAAACCTCATCAGGGGGAATCTGTTTCCCTCTGCTCGCCTCTGGATAACCACACGACCCGCAGCAGCCAATCAGATCCCTGCTGAGTGTGTTGACATGGTGACAGAGGTCAGAGGGTTCACTGACGCCCAGAAGGAGGAGTACTTCAGGAAGAGATTCACAGATCAGGATCAGGCCAACAGAATCATCTCCCACATCAAATCTCCTCCATCACGAAGCCTCCACATCATGTGCCACATCCCAATCTTCTGCTGGATCACTGCTACAGTTCTGGAGAAGATGTTGGAGACCAGAGAGGGAGAAGAGCTGCCCAAGTCCCTGACTGAGATGTACATCCACTTCCTGGTGGTTCAGTCCAAACTGAAGAACGTAAAGTATGATGGAGGAGCTGAAACAGATCCAACCTGGAGTCCAGAGAGCAGGAAGATGATTGAGTCTCTGGGAAAACTGGCTTTTGAGCAACTGCAGAAAGGCAACCTGATCTTCTATGAATCAGACCTGACAGAGTGTGGCATCGATATCAGAGCAGCCTCAGTGGTCTCAGGAGTGTTCACACAGATCTTTAAAGAGGAGAGTGGACTGTATCTGGAAAAGATGTTCTGCTTCATCCATCTGAGTGTTCAGGAGTTTCTGGCTGCTCTTCATGTCCATCTGATCTTCACCAACTCTGGAGTCAACCTGCTGGCAGAACCAGAATCATCCGTTTGGTTTCAACAAGAGTTCTACCCAAATGCTGTGGACAAGGCCTTACGGAGTCCAAATGGACATCTAGACTTGTTCCTCCGCTTCCTCCTGGGTCTTTCACTGGAGACCAATCAAACTCTATTACGAGGTCTGATGACACAGACAGGAAGTCACTCATGGACCAATTGTGGAGCAATCAACTACATCAAGAAGAAGATAGATGAGGATCTGTCTGCAGAGAGAAGCATCAATCTGTTCCACTGTCTGAATGAACTGAATGATCGTTCTTTGATGGAGGAGATCCAACACTCCCTGAGATCAGGAAGTCTCTCTGCAGGTAAACTGTCTCCTGCTCAGTGGTCAGCTCTGGGGTTCATCTTATTGTCATCTCAAAACAACTTGGATATGTTTGACCTGAAGAAATACTTTGCTTCAGAGGAGGCTCTTCTAAGGCTGCTGCCAGTGGTCAAAGCCTCCAACAAAGCTCTGTACGTGCACACCCAACTATCCAGATTATAGTTTTTCTATATTCAGAAACAGAACTTGTTTGCAATGGTGTTCATGTGTTGTGGTGATTCCTCCCCAGGCTGAGTGGCTGTGACCTGTCGGTGAAAAGTTGTGAAGCTCTGTCCTCAGTTCTCAGCTCCCAGTCCTCTAGTCTGAGAGAGCTGGACCTGAGTCACAACAACCCGCAGGATTCAGGAGTGAAGCTTCTCTCTGATGGACTGAAGAGTCCATACTGCAAACTGGAAACTCTCAGGTTGGTGTTTAAGAGTGTGATATGATGACCATCTGAGTTATTATTTTCTTCATATGTTACTCTAATGGACTTTTTTTTCAGTCTGAGTGACTGTAACCTGTCAGAGGGAAGCTGTGAAGCTCTGTCGTCAGTTCTCAGCTCCCAGTCCTCTAGTCTGAGAGAGCTGGACCTGAGTAACAACAACCTGCAGGATTCAGGACTGGAGCTGGTGTCTCGTGGCCTTAAGAGTCCACATTGCAGGCTGGAAACTCTCAGGTTGGTTTTTAGCTATTTGAAAATGATCGTCAACTGAGCCGCTATTTTAATCATATGTTAATCATTGGATGGACTTTTTCTTTCAGACTGAGTGGCTGTAACCTGTCAAAGGGAAACTGTAAAGCTTTGTCGTCAGTTCTCAGCTCCCAGTCCTCTTGTCTGAGAGAGCTGGACCTGACTAACAACAACCTGAAGGACTCTATAGTGAAGATGGTGTCTCGTGGCCTGAAAAGACCACACTGCAAACTGGAAACTCTCAGGTTGGTTGTCATCCAGCCACGCTACCTGGTGTCCTCGCTCCGCTAAAAATACACGCCAGGCCAATTTTAAAGTGAGCTGCAGGCGCTTGGACAGCCAGGCAGGAAGTGAAACAGCAATGTTTACCTTAACTCGTCCCCCAATATCAGTAATGTCTCCTAATACACCACGGATGAGAAAAGATTCATCTTGGAGGTTGAAAAACATAATACAACGTCACACAACGTTAACTTTCAAACCAGTTTTAATAGTCTTTTCCCCGGGTAATGTTCTGAGATGTAGTTCTGTGTGGCACCTAGCCGACATGTATTCTCAGTTTGAAAATGTGTATTTGCAATTATCAAGTATACCTTTATGCCATCCAGTGCCAATACAGTTCTCATACAACAAACCTTTGTCAAACAATAAAGTATGTAATGGGTTACCAGACAAGCATTTGGTCAGTCTCCATTTTTAACTATTTCTTTCTTCGAGGGTTTACCCCTTTGAACACGTGACTTATTTCAGACACTTTGGGTTGATCTACTGATTTAAAAACGAATATATATTGAGAACATGGTAAACAAACAAAGAAGTTATCTGGGTATACTGTAAAATGAGAGCCTTGATGTACAGGAACGTTGAATTTGATTGTGTCTGTTCTATAGTTTGTATCATGTTGGCGTTCCTTGAATGAGATGGTTTATCTCAAGAGGTCATGCTTTAAAAACAATTTCAACTTTTAAACTGGGCTTAAAGGCTTGTGGGATGAAGCCGTCCTTGAGCCTGGTGCTCGAGCCCGTCTGCGGGATGGCAGCAGGCGGAACAATTTGGGGGGATCTGTGAATTTGGGTCTCTGATTATCCCGTTGGTTGTAGTGGTCCCCCCATTTTTAAGCATGGACTAAAATGAACGTCAAACTTGACAGTGTGTGTGTTCAGTCTGTCAGGCTGTCTGGTCTCGGAGGAAGGCTGTACTTCTCTGGCCTCAGCTCTGAGCTCCAACCCCTCCCATCTGAGAGTTCTGGACCTGAGCTACAATCATCCAGGAGACTCAGGAGTGACGCTGCTGTCAGCGAGACTAGAGGATCCACACTGCAGACTGGACACTCTCAGGTATGGACGGACAGACAACACAGTTTCTCTGTCACTTACTAAGAAACTATCTGTAGGATCTGAGTGAAGGTGTATTAAGTGAATTGTGACTTTGTTTCTTCATGCAGGGTGGACCCTAGTGGACCACAGTGGTTGAAACCAGGTCTGAGGAAGTGTGAGTGTCTTCAAATTTTAATTCCTATGAACCTAGTTGCATCTTATATTAGATTTCTACAAAAATGAATTTCTCTAGTTTCTGTTATTGTGACTGGAAAGATGTTGGAACTCAATTTAAAATCCACTGACTTCAGACCAGCATACAGATGGTCTTTTGGTCTCTGGTCAGTGAAATGTACCTTAAAGCCAGTCGGTGGACCCACAGTCCTCATGGTCCTCATTCAGACTCAGTGAAAATTCTCTGTAGCAGACATAAGTTTGAAATTATATGTTCAGAGGTGTGAACTTTGTGCCAAAGTGATCTCTTCGATGGAGCTGAAAGCAGTTGGTTCAGATCCACTCTGCTGCAGTGGAAGATGATGTGACACTTTTATTAGTGAGACGTTATTCGGTTCATTTTTATTGATTTGAATCGTCCTCTGTCGTCATCGGGTAAACGAGGACAAGAAGTTGGACATTGTAGACAAGGGGACATGTTGTTATAGTAGCTGGAGTGATGAAGTTAAAGTTAAATATCCTTTGCAACTGACTGTGAAATGAACATTTAAATGATTTCCTTACAGTAATTGTTAATTATCAACAGCTGATAACCACGCGGCTGTGTTCTGTCTTATTGAAAGAATAACGGGACAAAAAGAAATCATGGGACATGTACACTGTAAGAAATATCTGTAAATTTTAACAGAAATTGTCCCTTGTACGTGATTCAAAGGTATATTTCTGTTGATTTACAATATGACAATATAACTATATTATTATAACTATTTTTTATAACATTGACACAGTTGTTAAACTGAAAAATTCTGTTTTTTAATGACGGTAGAAAGTCCGGGTAACGAGCTGCCGGAACTGGTTCTGTTATTTTACGGATTTATTTTTTAAGAGTGAAGAATAGATAAAAATGTGACACTAATGTGATTAATCCTGATTAAATATTTGTAATCGTTTGACAGCTCTAATATATATAAATGTTGTTATAACTGATTGTTGGAGTTTGTCAAACGTAATATACGGCTGAACATGTGATAAAAGTCCGAATGTTTCAGTAATTGTGAATAAAGTTGTTAATACACGGACAGATGATAACCTGCAGCAGTGTCTGTTCATCAGATGCCATTGAACTGGATCTGGACCCAAACACGGTACACCGAGGACTCAGACTGTCTGAGGACAACAGGAAGGTGACCCGTTTGGAGGAGGATCAGCCGTACCCTGATCACCCAGACCGGTTCAACCGCTGGCCCCAGCTGCTGTGTAGAGAAGGTCTGACTGGGCGCTGTTACTGGGAGGTCCAGATCAGAGGACTGGTTTTTGTATCCGTGAGTTACAGAGGGATCAGACGGAGAGGGGACGGTAGAGACACGTTGTTTGGAGGGAATGATCAGTCTTGGTGTCTGGACCGCTCAGATAGTGGGTACTTTGTCTGGCACCATAACAAAGAAACATACATCCCCTCCTCCCCCCCGGTCTCTGAGAGACTAGCAGTGTATGTGGACTGTCCTGCTGGCTCTCTGTCCTTCTACACAGTCTCCTCTGACTCACTGATCCACCTCCACACCTTCTACACCTCATTCACTCAGCCTCTGTATCCTGGGTTTGGGGTCTGGAAACCTGGTTCTTCTGTGACTCTGAGTCCTGTTGAGGGTTAAACTGAGATCCCTCAGATCCCCTCCTCTCTCCTCCCTCCTCCCTCCTCCTCCCTCAATGCTTTTTTTACACGTTTCCTGCTTTTTAGTCACTTCATTTTACTTGATTTTCTTCTTTTGTGATGTTTTCAGACCATTTTTCAAATTTTTCCTGCTTTTTATTGTTTTCAGTTCTTACAGATGAAGTGTACCAGATCCACAACAGAAACCTTGTTAAGAGAAGTGCCGTAGCAACCCGAGGGGTAACTAAGGCTTGATCTTTGCTGGGGCCTCACCATCATGCACCCAACGCCAAATAATTACAAGTTGTACGTTGTTGGTTGCTGCTTATTGTTATTGTTATTGTTATGTTATGTTGATGTTATTGTACGGATAAGAAAATGGAAAATGGCGTTGCTTGTGTGAATGAACGCGGCCGGTACCCAGTGTTGATCTGCAATAAACACACTGTTAAAAAAACAAAAGCACCGCTTCTGTTTTAAATCATTAATACTAAAAACTGTAATACTCGTAACCATGTACAGATAAAAAAAATGGAAAATGATGTTGCCTTTACCCAATGTTAAAAAATAAATACAAAATTAATTAATTAATTAAATTAATTAAATAAATTGAAAATGAAGGAAAACAATACTAAAAATGAATAAAGGAATTTTTTTTTTTTTTTTTAAACTGTGCGACTCGTTAAAAACCAAAATGTTTTTTACTACTATTGTTTATTATTGTTTTGGCTGATTTGATACTGATTTCTTTATTTGGCGCTTCCTAACGACAGTGAGAACGATGTGTAATTAAAGATTTAATATTCATGTGAAGCTCAAAGCACATCAGCGAAGATCTCGTCGTTCTGAGAGACTGGACCAGGGCCTCGGGGGGGGGGGG
>NC_048409.1:30289695-30290215 GCF_013103735.1 Etheostoma cragini
AATCGAATTAGTCGGCCCCTCGTCCCTGCAGGACTCTCGTGTTGTTATTCTTTCAAGCTAATTGGCCCCGAGGTCAAAACAGCTACAGATTAATTATTGGCTCGCCTCAATAGTAATAACAATAATAATAATAATAAGTCTCTTCAGAGCTGCAGCCGTAATGAGAGTTTTGTGACTCCGGTTTTAACAAGTGAACACTTCAGGGAACCTCGGACACGGCAGTGCTAACGGCGCCGCTGTCTGAAGGGTTTCCTGTTAATTGTTCCTTTGATGTTTCCAAACTTCCGTGTGGAGCCGACCCGCTGCAAGACGAAGCCGTAAAACTTTGGATTCTGTGCAAAAAAAACATTGTGAAATCAACAATAAAGGCACCAGACTGTGTAGAGAAACTACCGTAGACTCTAATGGGTATGGTAATAGTTTCCATGGCAATGGGAGTGGTGCGCTAGGGGTTAAGGAAGGGAGCGGTTGGACCGGTGTCTGTGTGTGTGCGTGCGTGTGTGTGTGTGCGTGCGTGCGT
>NC_048409.1:30290315-30294099 GCF_013103735.1 Etheostoma cragini
TATGTTAAATAATGTTTAAAAAATCATAGTATAGTGTGTTATTAATGTCAAAAAGTCATAGAGTAGTCTGTTAGAAATGTCAAAAAGTCATAGAATAGTATGTTAAAAAATGTAAAAAGTCATATTGTAGAATGTTAAAAAATGTCAAAAAGTCATAGTATAGTATGTTAAAAAAATGTCAGAAATTCGTAGGATAGTATGTTAAGTGCAAACCTTCAACAATTTGGGGAAAAACCCACGAAAATCTTCATAAGGCTCCGAAAAAGTGACAAAATCATTGTTGGAACGACACAAAAGTGACAGAAAAAAGAAAGCGTTGAAGAAAGGCTTTTAATTTAAAATTTTGTCTCAGATAACCTAACATCTGCAGGCCGACAGGAAGCGTACAAGAGGGTTCCAGGTCCAGGTCCGGTTTCTGGTCTTCACAGCCTTCTTCATCTTCTTGTTGTAGGTGAAGCCGGAGCCATGTCGGGGGGGGCGCGGAGCGGGAATTCCTCCCACGTCCTGTTCGTGTTCCGGGGGTTTCCGTCGCTGCAGGACCACCGGCGCCTGCTGGCGCTGCCGTTCTCCGCCTCCTACGTGGCGGTGCTGCTGGGGAACTGCCTGCTGGTCTACGTGCTCCGCAGCACCGAGAGCCTGCACGGCCCCATGTACGTCCTCATCTGCTCGCTGTGCGTCGTCGACGTGCTCGTGGCGACCGCCATCGTCCCCAAGATGCTCCTGGGCCTCCTGTTGGACTGGGACCAGGTCTCGCTGGGCGGCTGCTTGACCCAGATGTTCTTCACCCACTTCCTGTCCTCGCTGGAGTCCACGCTGCTGCTGGCGATGGCGCTCGACCGCTACGTGGCCATCTGCCAGCCGCTGCGCTACGCCAAAATCATCAACGCCTCCACGCTGGCGAAGCTGCTGCCCGTCGCTCTGGCGCGCAGCGGCGCCGTCATGGCGACGCTGGTGGCGCTGGCCGGGTCGCTGCGCTTCTGCGGCTCCAACACCATCGGGCACTGCTACTGCGACCACATGGCGCTGGTCAGCCTGGCGTGCGGCAGCACGGCGAGCAGCCGGGCGGCGGGGCTCGCCGTGATCGCGTGCTTCGTCGGCGTGGACATCCCGCTCATCTTCCTGTCCTACGGGCAGATCCTGGGCGCCGTGCTGCGGGCCACGGCGGACGGCGAGGAGCGCTGGAAGGCGTTCCACACGTGCGGCACCCACCTCATCGCCATGATGTGCTTCTACTTCGTGGGGAGCGTCACGTTCCTCTCGCACAACGTGAACATCGCCATCCCGACGGACGCCAACACCGTCATGGGCCTGGTGTACATCCTGCTCCCCGCCACCGTCAACCCCGTCATCTACGGCGTGCGCACCAAGGACATCCGCAAGGTCATTGTACGGCTCTTTAAAGTCCGAGTGAAGACGAAGGTGTCTCCGGCTGGAAAAGGACGGACGGGCCGGTGGATCGGTGAAAACAATGTGTCTTCATGGAAATAAATCAGTTGATTATGTTGTAAAAATGTATGAAAAGTTAAAATATAGTATGTTGAAAACAGCCATAGTGTACTACATATAAAAAGTAATAGTATTCTATATAGAAAAAGTAACAATATATTATGTTAACAAATGAGTAAATGAGAAAATATTCATATTATATGTTATATTATGTTATATATTATATTATGTTATATGTTGACAAAAGTCTCATAAAATTCATAGTTTAATGTGTCAAAAAAAGTGATAAAAGACGTCATTTATCGCAAAAATTGATAAATATTTAATAAATACTTAAGGAAATTGTATAGTATGTTGACAGAAGCCAGAGTGAAGCCAAATGTGTCTTCATGTAAACAAAGTATTTGATTGTTTTGTAAAAATTGATGAAAGTCATTTTACAGTATGTTGAAAAAGTCTTAAAAAGTCTTAGTATATATAGAAAAAGTCTTAAAAAGTCATGCTATAATATGTCTAAAAAATGTCATAATAGGTAATAATACAGTATGTTAAAAAATAAGTCAATAAGAAAATATTCATAGTTTAATATGTTTTAAAGTCGTAGTACACAGTACTGTAATACTAGACATAAAAAAACACCATAATATGTCGAGAAAAGCCTTAAAATTCTATTTGAGTTTTTTTAAGGATTTTTTAAAGTCAAACAACAGACAATATGCAACAAGTACTGCATGAATATGTACACTGGCGTTATATTATTATATAAAAGGTATTTTTGAGTGAAGTTATGTGGCCAAAGTACAAAAATACTGTAATGTAAGCAATTATGTAACGTGAAATTAAATAGAATATGTAATTAAATAATATAGCATGAGTAAAACACCATAGTGTACATGATATTGAGTCTAACGTAGTATAAATAAGTACTTGTATGAGTAAAACTGATTTTATTATATGCACAGTACAGATATGTGACGTCATGCAGTTACTGAGTCTGTCCACTAGATGGTGGAGAGCTTTTATTGTGAAAAACACCTCAGATCACAATGTCAAAAATGTTGAATATTAAAAATAAAGCGTCAGAAACACACACACACACACACACACACAGGTTGCCACAAACACACTTTTTATTGAAGATGCAGAGGAATATGTTGGTTTCCTTCTGGCCCTTTCAAAATAAAGTCATTTCAAATAATGTTAAAAATAATAAAGATGTTTTTTAACTCTTTTTATCCTGTAAGGTTTCAGTCACACACACACACATACACACACACACACACACACACACACACACACACACACACACACACACACAGTAACAAAGGTTCACATGTGTCATCACTCTGAATCAGCAGCTCTACTCGTGGATCTGAACTTTTCATCTTCTTGCTTTAGATGAATTCATTTTATTTATTAATTAATTAATAAATTACTTCCTGTCTCTCTGGGACGGTTTGGGGTCTAAAGCGGACTCCTACGGGGGGCGATGTTGTCTTCCTGTCAACTTATCCTTCTGGGGTAAAATCAAAAATTAACTTATCTTTTTTTATTTTTTCAACATTTTTGTCACTTTTTCTAAGCTTTTGACAAAAAAAAAATTGTCACTTTTTTAACATTTTATTTTATTCTTGTTTTGACTTAATTTATATGAAATTGTTCTTTATTCTTGAGTAAAAAGAAGCAGAAATCATGACTTATTTGGACTACTAGTTAAGATCACAGGAGGGTGATGTCATGATGCTCGTTAGAAACCATCTAAACTATTAATTTTGGGCAATTTGCTGAGAAAACTTTATTGGAAAAGAGTCATAAGAGATGAAAAAAGGGACAAAAAACAGAAAATATTAAAAGCATCGATAAAAAAACATCTGAAAAGTTTAGATTTTTAATTTGGACGAGAAGACGACACGAGGGTTAACATGACAGCCGTCCTGATTATGCATCATTAATCATATCGAGGTGGATTTCATGCAAACAGGGCCCCCGGTGCTCTCAGCTGATTGGTCGTTGTCTCTGCCGGGTCGTTGTCTCCGGCGGTGTCCCTGACCCTCGGACACTAATCTCAGCACCAGGTGGCGCCTGCTGGTCCCCGATGGACACAGGGACAACAAAGGGACATCAGGGGCATGCTGCCGGTTGGCGGTGCCCCCCCCACGGTCGCTGGTTCAAGTCCCGGCACGCGGGCGGGGGAGGGGGAGCTGATCAATGTGGCATTCGAGGTTTCTACACCCCCGCAGGACGCAGAGGACGGACACGGACGAGAACACAAACACGCCACCGCAGAGTGTTGAGAGGCGTCCACGTTGGCCCCCCCGGCGGTGGCCCCCCCCCGGCG
>NC_048409.1:30294199-30301016 GCF_013103735.1 Etheostoma cragini
AGAGAGAGAGAGAGGGAGAGAGAGAGAGAGAGAGAGAGAGAGATCAGTATCAGAACATCTGAATCTACCGAAGCATGGATCATCTTCTACTGAAAAACAGGAAGACAGGGAGACAGCCAGTGAGACAGAGAGACAGGGAGACAGACAGGCAGGGAGACCAGGAGACAGGAAGACAAGGAGACAGGGAGACAGACAGGCAGGGAGACCAGGAGACAGGAAGACAAGGAGACAGACAGCAGCTTACTTAGTGTCGAACTGGATGAGGTTGGTGTCGATCGGAGCTTCATCTGCAGCTGGAGAGAGAGAGAAGAAGAAGATCTCAGACAGGAACCTCCACGCTGTCTACTGTGCTAATTAGCGTGTTATGCTAATTACTCAAACTACCCAGAATGCAACATTCACCATCCAAGCTTAATCTCATAACTCAAAGGGTCAGTTCCTTCAATCCGTGGCTGCGGTTCCCTCCACCCGTCAATCAAAATATCTGAAGTCCGCTAAAAAAACTCTAAATTTAAATCCAGAAAGTCTCTCGTCCCCCTCGCCCCCCCCCACCCCCCCACCCCCCCAGCCATGTGTGCAGAGAGAGAGGAAATACTGGGGGAAGAGGACTACAACTTCTTCTTCTTCAACCATAAGGGGGTGGCAGTAGCTCTGTTCATGGGGAGTTGGGTTGGGAACCGGAGGGTCACCGGTTCAAGTCCCCGTAGAGACCAAAACAAGTACGGATTGTGGATTGTTTGCTGGAGAGAGGCCACTTCCCCTCCTGGGGACTACCAGGTGCCCTTAAGCAAGGCACTCTATCCTCCTTTCTGTTTTAATTTTTAAATGATTTCTGATGCGCGACTCACCGTCCCTGCAGAAGGATTCCTCCGGCGGCTTCGGGTGCATCAACGTGAACGGCAGCTCGACAGAGACGTCGCTGGAAGACAACCGTTGGATTTACAGAAGGTAGAGACAGGACGGTCCAAATATATATAAATACAGACAAATAGAGACAAATATGGACAAATACAGACACATAGAGACAAATATGGACAAAAATTGAACAATATAGACAAATAGAGACAAATAGAGACAAATATGGACAAATATGGACATAAATGGAAAAAATAGACAAATAGAGACAAATAGAGACAAATAGGGACAAATAGGGACACATAGAGACACATAGAGACACATATAGACAAATAGGGACAAATATGGACAAATACAGACACATAGAGACAAATATGGACAAAAATTGAACAATATAGACAAATAGAGACAAATATGGACAAATATGGACATAAATGGAAAAAAATAGACAAATAGAGACAAATAGAGACAAATATGGACAAAAATGGACAAAAATGGAAAAATAGAGACAAATATCGACAAATATGGACAAATACTAGGTCCACATGAGTAAAGAAAGGGCAAGAGATGTCAAAACAAAGAATAAAGTGTCAAAAATGGACGAAAAGCAACATAACTGTCACAAAATGTTGAGAAAAACATGCTTTTATTTTGACAACATGATGACAACTGTGAATAAACAATCAAAAGTGTTGAACAAGGCAAAAAAAAATCAACACAGTGGCAAAAGGTTTGAAAAAAACGTTGAAGAAAGCATCAATTGTTTATTTTTTGTAAAGTAATTATGCTTTCTTCAACGTTTTTGCCCTTTTGTTGATATCTGATGATCGAATAATCAAAACAGTGATAAAAAAACGTTGAAGAAAGCATCATTTTTTTTACTAAAACAATGGAACAATGCAAAGAAAAATTATCAATAAAATCGGCAAAAATGTTGAAAAAGAAATAATGAAAAATTATAATTTTTTATTGTTCAAAAGCGACCAAAAAAAACAAGAAAGTATAAAAACTGTCAAGAAAAGTGTTAAAATAGCGTCAAAACCGTTAAATGGAGACAAAAAACTTGACATCTTGCCCTAATTTATAAGGCCAGGTTATGAAAATACCAACAACAACAACCACAGACACGTGTCATGAGGCATTCAGGTGACTCTGTAAATCTCAGTGAGTTACCTCGTTGCCAGATCTCCCAGGATCCTGAAAGTAATAAAGATTCAACACATGAGATAAAATTTATTGATAAGAACAACAATGTAATGAGTGTCTAATGTACGAAGTTGCAGGGTAACGTACGAAGTCACAGGGTAACGTACAAAGTCGCAAGGTAACGTACAAAGTCACAAGTTAAGGTAAGAAGTCGCAGGGTAACGTATGAAGTCGCAGGGTAACGTACGAAGTTGCAAGGTAACGTACAAAGTCATCAGTTAAGGTAAGAAGTTGCAGGGTAACCTAAGAAGTTGCAGGATAACGTAAGAAGTCGCAGGATAACCTAAGAAGTCGCAGGATAACGTAAGAAGTTGCAGGGTAACGTACGAAGTTGCAGGGTAACGTACGAAGTTGCAGGGTAACCTAAGAAGTCGCAGGATAACGTAAGAAGTCGCAGGATAATGTAAGAAGTTGCAGGGTAACGTAAGAAGTTGCAGGGTAACCTAAGAAGTTGCAAGGATAACGTAAGAAGTCGCAGGATAACGTAAGAAGTCGCAGGATAACGTAAGAAGTTTCAGGGTAACGTACAAAGTCGCAGGATAACGTTAGAAGTCGCAGGATAACCTAAGAAGTCGCAGGATAATGTACAAAGTCGCAGGATAACGTAAGAAGTCACGGGATAACGTAAGAAGTTGCAGGGTAACGTACGAAGTTGCAGGGTAACGTACGAAGTTGCAGGGTAACGTACGAAGTCGCAGGGTAACGTACGAAGTTGCAGGGTAACGTACGAAGTCGCAGGGTAACGTACGAAGTTGCAGGGTAACGTACGAAGTTGCAGGGTAACGTACGAAAATTGCAGGGTAACGTACGAAAGTCGCAGGGTAACATACAAAGTCGCAGGGTAACGTACGAAGTCGCAGGGTAACGTACGAACTCGTAGGATAACGTATAAAGTCGCAGAACGTACAAAGTCATAGGGGAACGTACGATGTCCGTAACTTACAGTTACTAATCATTCGTTAGCCTTCTGTAAGAAAGTGTTCACGATATTTGTTTTGATTCCAGTTGGACATTAAATGTCGTCATAGTTCATAGTTGATAATTCATGAGGTGTGATTCATGATGTATGATTCATGATTCATGATGTATGACTCATGATGTATGATTCATGATTCATGATGTATGATTCATGATTCATGATGTATGATTCATGATTCATGATGTATGATTCATGATGTATGATTCATGATGTATGATTCATGATTCATGATGTATGATTCATGATTCATGATGTATGATTCATGATGTATGATTCATGATTCATGATGTATGATTCATGATGTATGATTCATGATGTATGATTCATGATTCATGATGTATGATTCATGATGTACGATTCATGATGTATGATTCATGATTCATCATGTATGATTCATGATGTATGATTCATGATGTATGATTCATGATTTATGATTCATGATGTATGATTTATGATTCATGTTTCATGATGTATGATTCACGATTTATGATTATGATTCATGATGTGTGATTCATGATGTATGATTCATGATGTATGATTCATGATGTATGATTCATGATTTATGATTCATGATGTATGATTTATGATTCATGTTTCATGATGTATGATTCACGATTTATGATTATGATTCATGATGTGTGATTCGTGATGTATGATTTATGATTTATGATTTATGATTTATGATTTATGATTTATAATATGAAGTTAGCGTTCACTGACCCGCCTCGAGACACGACCAGCTTCACTTTGACTTTGTAGGACACGATGATGCCGAGGATCTCCTTATTGGCTCCTTCTCTCAACCTGATCCAGACAGGAAACACGTTGACCAATCAGCAGCTTGCTCCCATCCTTCCTTCCTTCCTTCCTTCCTTCCATCCTTCCTTCCTTCCTTCCATCCTTCCTTCCTTCCTTCCTTCCTTCCTTAAAGCACCCATACTATGCTCATTTTCAGGTACATATTTTTATTTATAGGTTATATCAGAATAAGTTTACAAGGTTTCACCATATTTCTACTTAACTGCACATTGCTGCAGCTCCTCTTTTCTCCCTGTGTGTTGAGCTCTCTGTTTTAGCCCCAGATGTGACATCTCACTCTGTTCCATCTTTGTTTGGAGTTGCACATGCTCAGTTCTTAGGTAAGGACTACTAGCCAGTCAGAAGCAGGGTTTAAGGGTCCTGACAGTACCTAGGTAAGGACTACTAGCCAGTCAGGAGCAGGGTATGAGGCCCTGACAGTACCTAGGTAAGGACTACTAGCCAGTCAGGAGCAGGGTATGAGGCCCTGACAGTACCTAGGTAAGGACTACTAGCCAGTCAGGAGCAGAGAATGAGGCCCTGACAGTACCTAGGTAAGGACTACTAGCCAGTCAGGAGCAGAGTATATTTTCCAATCTGGCTGAACTCTTAAGGGACACGCTCAGTTTTCCCCCTCAAGTAGAATGTCATAATTTCCCACGTTCCTACAGACCTGGAAGGCATCATGACTGCGGGTGGACTCACAGTGTGCTGGAGGCCAGGTTGGTGTCCTCGTGCTTCAGTTTCCCGTCCAGAGCGAGGCCTCGTTTCTCTCGGTTGTTCGCCAGGAACGGAGTGAGAGTGAACACTTTGCAGAAGGTCGAACTGGCAGCGACGACGTCACTGAAGACAGAAACCAACCAATCAGGGACCCAGATGTCAACGTCTGACTTTATTCACTTCAAATTCAATGGGGGACACATGCAATACGGTGATATGATGTCTGACCATTAAGATCTCAACACAAGTGAATACAGGAGAGTTATGATAGGTCTAGACCGCTCTATAATTTACAGATAGAGCAGGTCTAGACCGCTCTATAATTTACAGATAGAGCAGGTCTAGACCTCTCTATAATTTAAAGATAGAGCAGGTCTAGACCTCTCTAGACCGCTCTATAATCTACAGATAGAGCAGGTCTAGACCGCTCTATAATTTACAGATAGAGCAGGTCTAGACCTCTCTATAATTTACAGATAGAGCAGGTCTAGATCGCTCTATAATTTACAGATAGAGCAGGTCTAGACCACTCTATAATTTACAGATAGAGCAGGTCTAGACCTCTCTATAATCTACAGATGGAGCAGGTCTAGACCGCTCTATAATTTACAGATAGAACAGGTCTAGACCTCTCTATAATATACAGATAGAGCAGGTCTAGACCTCTCTATAATTTACAGATAGAGCAGGTCTAGACCACTCTATAATTTACAGATAGAGCAGGTCTAGACCGCTCTATAATCTACAGATGGAGCAGGTCTAGACCTCTCTATAATCTACAGATAGAGCAGGTCTAGACCGATAAACAATTAAAAAAATTCAAAAGAGAGAAATGAAACTGACTCGGACTCCTCGGTGGCCACCGGACACTTGTACTGCGCCGTGTTGAACAGGCAGATGTCTGCATGCTGTCGCACTGTGGACACACCAATCAATCAATCAATTAATAACACACCAATCAATCAATCAATTAATAACACACCAATCAATCAATCAATTAATAACACACCAATCAATCAATCAATCAATAACACACCAATCAATCAATCAATCAATAACACACCAATCAATCAATCAATTAATAACATTAATAACATCAACAGATTGGTTACCTAGGTTGCATTTGTTACCTAGGTTGCATCTGTTACCTAGGTTGCATCTGTTACCTAGGTTGCATCTGTTACCTAGGTTGCATTTGTTACCTAGGTTGCATTTGTTACCTAGGTTGCATTTGTTACCTAGGTTGCATCTGTTACCTAGGTTGCATTTGTTACCTAGGTTGCATTTGTTACCTAGGTTGCATCTGTTACCTAGGTTGCATTTGTTACCTAGGTTGCATCTGTTACCTAGGTTGCATTTGTTACCTAGGTTGCATCTGTTACCTAGGTTGCATTTGTTACCTAGGTTGCATTTGTTACCTAGGTTGCATTTGTTACCTAGGTTGCATTTGTTACCTAGGTTGCATTTGTTACCTAGGTTGCATCTGTCACCTAGGTTGCACCTGTTACCTAGGTTGCATTTGTCACCTAGGTTGCACCTGTTACCTAGGTTGCATCTGTCACCTAGGTTGCACCTGTTACCTAGGTTGCACCTGTTACCTAGGTTGCATCTGTTACCTAGGTTGCATCTGTTACCTAGGTTGCACCTGTCACCTAGGTTGCATCTGTTACCTAGGTTGCATTTGTTACCTAGGTTGCATCTGTCACCTAGGTTGCATTTGTTACCTAGGTTGCATCTGTCACCTAGGTTGCATTTGTCACCTAGGTTGCATCTGTTACCTAGGTTGCACCTGTTACCTAGGTTGCACCTGTTACCTAGGTTGCATCTGTTACCTAGGTTGCATCTGTTACCTAGGTTGCACCTGTCACCTAGGTTGCACCGGTTACCTAGGTTGCATTTGACAGCATATAAAGACATGTCCTCCATGTCCAGGTATCTTTGTCATTCTCAAGGCTACTTTTACTTATATACTTTAAGTACATTTCCAAGCCTGTACTTTGTTACTCTTACTTGAGTAAAGAAGTTAAATCAGTACTTCTAGTATTTTTTAAGTATCTGTACTTCTACTTCAGTACGGGAAGCGAGCCATCTCTGGATAACAGACCAATCAATCAATCAATAACCCAAACGGCTGCACAGATTGACAGAGAGAGAGACAGAGAGAGAGACAGAGAGAGAGACACAGAGAGAGAGAGACAGAGAGGGACAGAGACACAGAGAGAGAGAGAGAGAGAGAGAGAGGGAGAGGGAGAGGGAGAG
>NC_048409.1:30301116-30303839 GCF_013103735.1 Etheostoma cragini
GCCACAGAGACACACACACACACACACACACACACACACTCAGATACACACACACACACACACACACACACACTCACACACACACACACATACACACAGAGACACACACACAAAGACATATCTGTGTGTGTGTCTCTGTGTGTCTCTGTTTGTGTGTATATGTGTGTTTGTGTATATCTGTGTGTGTATGTGTATGTGTATGTGTGTGTGTGTGTATATAGGTGTGTGTATGTGTGTGTGTATCATTACATAACATTCTGTCAGAATCTTTGCGTGACGTCTGATGCTCTTCTGTCTCTTTAAAGTGCTTTTATTTTGATAGGAAACAAGGAGACCCAAGAAATGTAATCCATTACTCTAATTATTCCATTACTGCATTACTCTAATCACTCCATATCTCCACCAGACTCCATGTAAATAATCACTACTTTTAGCGTGTATAGAGCAGCATATCTCCACCAGACTCCATGTAAATAATCACTACTTTTAGCGTGTATAGAGCAGCATATCTCCACCAGACTCCATGTAAATAATCACTACTTTTAGCGTGTATAGAGCAGCATATCTCCACCAGACTCCATGTAAATAATCACTACTTTTAGCGTGTATAGAGCAGCATATCTCCACCAGACTCCATGTAAATGATCACTATTTTGTCGAGATGCGCCCCTGCTGCTCTCTATGTCTGAGCAATATCTGGACTTGTTCGTATTCTCCAGACACGGTGGCTGCTAACAGCGAGCACACAGCGATAGCTTCAGGGACATGTTGTGGCGTTCATGACCGGTAGGAACCAACTGGACGACATGTTTCACAGGCTCGCCTTCCCAGGGTCAACGCTTCAACTCTGCAGACCCACACGCAACCGGCGTTTTCCACACCTGTCGGTGGCATCAGTTTGGATTTTTAGTTAGACCCTGAACGCCTCGTGTTGGCCCATGAACAACTCATGTCGGCCCCTGAACGCCTCAGCAGTTCAAATCAAGTACAGTAATCTGGTTAAAAGAAAGATTTCAAATACGTATGAGTACGAATTCATGTGCCCATTTATTAATGGACCCTGTCAGACCATAAATGCCTCATATGCTGGCTCCTGAACGCCTCTTATCAGCCCCTGAACGCCTCATGCGCTGGCCCCTGAATGCCTCCTGTCAAAGAAAGATACCAGTATGAATTCATGTGTCTGTTTATTGATGGACCAATACGTCGTCCCTGAACCCCTCAATGTCAGACCCTTGAATGCCTTATGTGCAGGCCCCTGAATGCCTCATGTACCGGCCCCTGATCTTCTTGTGTCAGCCCCTAAACCCCTCGTGTCAGAACATGAACGCCTCTGTACAGGCCCTTGAACGCCGCGTGCCAGACCCTGAACGCCTCATGTGCAGGCCCCTGAATTCCTCGTGTCAGATTATGAACGCCTCACGTGGAGGCCCCTGAATGCGTTATGTGCTTGCCCCTGAAAGCCTCTGTACAGGCCCTTAAAACCCTTGTGTCAGACCCTGAAAGCCTCTGTACAGGCCCCTAAATGCCTTGTGTCAGATCCTGAACGCCTCTTTACAAGCCCCTGAACGCCTCGAGTCAGCCCCCGAAACGCCTCTGTGCAAGCCCCTGAACGCCTCGTGTGCTGGCCCCTAAAACCATTGTGTCAGACCCTGAAAGCCTCTGTACAGGCCCCTAAATGCCTGGTGTCGGATCCTGAACGCCTCGGGTCAGACCCTGAACGCCTCTGTGCAGACCCCTGAACGCCTCGTGTCAGACCCCAAACGCCTCTGTGCAGGCCCCTGAACGCGTCGGGTCAGATCCTGAATGCCTCGTGTCAGAACCCGCTCGCCTCTGTACAGGCCCCTGAACGCCTTGAGTCAGACCCCAAACGCCTCTGTGCAGGCCCCTAAACGCCTTGTGTCAGACCCCGAACGCCTCTGTACAGGCCCCTGAACGCCTCGTGTCAGCCCCTGAAGTGTTGGCCCCTGAACGCCTCGTGTCGGGGGAGTCTTCACGCGGCGTACAGCAGATATTGATCTGTCCGTTAGAGTTTCAGATCGATCTCAAGCTTTCAGAAACTCCACATCTCCACATCCATTAAAACATTCAGCTAATGTGAAGGCTTTTATCACCGTTCATTCAGGGCGCCTGTGAACGCACCGTGACCTCTGGTGTAAATCCCACAGTGTCTTAATGTTTTAATATTATACAGGATCATACTGTAAGTGGCAATGCATTCTGGGAGGAAATAATAATATTACAGCAGAATCTGCATAATGTTGTAGATCACAGGAATTTGACTACAAATTTTTTCTATTTTTGTTATTGCCACTCTTCATTCCAACCCCAACCGGCCCGTCAGACACCGCCTACTAAGAGCCTGGGTCTGGGCCTGGGTCTGGGTCTGGGCCTGGGCCTGGGTCTGGGTCTGGGTCTGACCGAGGTTTCTGCCTAAAAGGAAGTTTTTCCTCTCCACTGTGGCCCTGTTGCTGCTCTGGAGGAAACTACTAGAACTGTTGGGTCCTTGTAGATTCTGGAGTGTGGTCTATCTGTAAAGTGTCTTGAGATAACTCTTGTTATGAATTGATACTATAAATAAAATTGAATTGAATTGAATTGAATTTACTGTTAATCGCAGTACAGGGGAGTAAAATACAGGATTATACTGTAAAAACACAGTAGTTTACAGGGTAGTACTAAAAACACAGTAGTTTACAGGATAGTACTGTAAAAACACAGTA
>NC_048409.1:30303939-30307054 GCF_013103735.1 Etheostoma cragini
CCCCCCCCCCAGAGTGTTTAAGAAGGCCAGTCCCAATGGAAAGGTGAGTAACGTCTTCCACCCACTGAACCATATGAGCTGTGATTGGCTGATCTCTGAGCTGTGATTGGCTGATCTCTGAGCTGTGATTGGCTGGTCTCTGAGCTGTGATTGGCTGATCTCTGAGCTGTGATTGGCTGATCTCTGAGCTGTGTTCCTCCCTCAGCTTACGGTCTATTTGGGGAAGAGAGACTTTGTGGACCACGTGGAGCTGGTGGAGCCCGTCGGTGAGATAATCTCTCTTAATAAATATACATATCTACATATATACTATACACATACACACCTATACTGAATATATAAATATATATACGACATGTACTGTATATATGTACATACACACACATATATACAGCACATATACACTCACTATACATTTGTTTAGACATTGTTAGCTTTTCTTTTGATGGTAATTGTTGCTTTTTCTGCCGTTTTGTTTTGTTTTTCTTATTATTTCTTGTTATTTGTTATTTGTTGTTATTTGTTGTTATTTGTTGTTATTTGTTGTTAGTTGTTATTATTTCTTGTTATTTCTTGTTATTTGTTATTATTTGTTATTATTTGTTATTATTTCTTATTATTTGTTATTCTTTGTTATTATTTCTTGTTATTTGTTATTATTTGTTATTATTTGTTATTATTTCTTGTTACTTCTTATTTGTTATTATTTGTTACTATTTCTTGTTATTTGTTATTATTTGTTATTATTTCTTGTTATTTGTTATTATTTGTTATTATTTCTTGTTATTTGTTATTATTTGTTATTATTTCTTGTTATTTGTTATTATTTGTTATTATTTGTTATTATTTGTTATTATTTCTTGTTATTTGTTATTATTTCTTGTTATTTGTTATTATTTGTTATTATTTCTTGTTATTTGTTATTATTTGTTATTATTTGTTATTATTTCTTGTTATTTGTTATTATTTGTTATTATTTGTTATTATTTGTTATTATTTGTTATTATTTCTTGTTATTTCTTATTATTTGTAATTCTTATTCTTATTATCTCCTCCTGCAGACGGCGTGGTCCTGATCGACCCCGAGTACCTGAAGGAGAGGAAAGGTGAGTCTGAAAACTCGGATCCTCCTTTTGTTATTCCCAGATCAAAGGAACCCAGATCCTCCTTTTGTTGTTCCCAGATCAAAAGAACCCGGATCCTCCTTTTCTTATTCCCAGATCAAAGGAACCCGGATTGTCCTTTTGTTGTTCCCAGATCAAAGGAAACCGGATCGTCCTTTTGTTGTTCCCAGATCAAAGGAAACCGGATCGTCCTTTTGTTGTTCCCAGATCAAAGGAACCCGGATCGTCCTTTTCTTATTCCCAGATCAAAGGAAACCGGATCGTCCTTTTGTTGTTCCCAGATCAAAAGAACCCGGATCCTCCTTTTCTTATTCCCAGATCAAAGGAAACCGGATTGTCCTTTTGTTGTTCCCAGATCAAGGGACCCCGCATCGTCCTTTTGTTGTTCCCAGATCAAAGGAAACCGAATCGTCCTTTTGTTGTTCCCAGATCAAAGGAACCCGGATCCTCCTTTTCTTATTCCCAGATCAAAGGAAAATGGATCGTCCTTTTGTTGTTCCCAGATCAAAGGAACCCGGATCGTCCTTTTGTTGTTCCCAGATCAAAGAACTAAAGATGTAATGAAGATATATGTTGTGTGTTCCAGTGTTTGTGACGCTGACGTGTGCGTTCCGGTACGGCCGCGAGGACCTGGACGTGCTGGGCCTGACGTTCCGTAAAGACCTGTTCGTGGCGAACGTTCAGGCGTTTCCTCCGCCGGCCGAAGAGAAGAAGAATCTCACTCGTCTGCAGGAACGCCTGATCAAAAAGCTGGGAGGACACGCCCACCCCTTCACCTTCCAGGTACGCAGCCATTCATCCATGCATCCATTCCCTCATTCATCCATTCATCCAGTCATTCATCCCTTCATTCATTCATCCATTCATTCATTCATCAAAAAGCTGGGAGGACACGCCCACCCCTTCACCTTCCAGGTACGCAGCCATTCATCCATTCATCCCTTCATTCATCCATTCTTACATCCCTTCATTTATTCATCCATTCATTCATTCATCAAAAAGCTGGGAGGACACGCCCACCCCTTCTCCTTCCCGGTACGCAGCCATTTATCTATTCATCTATTCACTCATTCATCCATTGATTCATCCCTTCATTCATCCATTGATTCATCCCTTCATTCATTGATTCATCCCTTCATTCATTCATCCATTCATTCATTCATCAGAAATCTGGAAGGACACGCCCACCATTTCACCTTCGAGGTACGCAGCCATTTATCTATTCATCCATTCAATCATTCATCTATTCATCCCTTCATTCATCCATCCCTTTATTTATTCATTCATCCCTTCATTCATTAATCCATTCATTTATTCATCAAAAAGTTGGAAGGACACGCCCACCATTTCACCTTCCAGGTATGCAGCCATTCATCTATTCATCCATTCACTCATTCATCCATTCATCCCTTCATTCGTCCATTCATTCATCCCTTCATTCATTCATTTACCCCTTCATTCATTCATCAGAAAGCTGTGAGTACACGCCCACCCCTTCACCTTCCAGGTACGCAGCCTTTCATTCATTCATTCATTCATTCATTCATTCATTCATTCTTCATCAACAAGCTGGAATTACACGCCACACCTTCACCTTCCAGGTACGCACCTATTCATCTATTCATCCATTCACTCATTCATCCGTTCATTCATCCCTTTATTCATTCATTCATCCTTTCATATATTCATCCATTCACTCATTCATCCATTCATTCATCCCTTCATTCATCCATTCATCCATTCATCCATTCATTCATTCATTATTTAGTCAATTCATTTATCAAAAAGCTGTGAGGACACGCCCACCCCTTCACCTTCCAGGTACGCAACCTTTCATCCATTCATTAATTAATTCATCCATCCATTCATCAAAAAGATGGGAGGACACACCCACCCGTTCAACTGTAGAGAAGCTCTATAGAGAAACCTGTAGGGGGGTCTATGAGAAACCTGTAGGGGGGGCTCTATAGAGAAACCTGTGGGGGGGTCTA
>NC_048409.1:30308918-30311463 GCF_013103735.1 Etheostoma cragini
TATACATATATATATATATATATATACACACACATATATATATAAAATAAACAGCAAATATACATTATTTATGTATATGTATGTATGTGGATAAAGATTATAAATAAATAAATATCTTCAGATTTGACTTCTTTTCAAAACATTTCTATATTCTATATATTTTTACATGAAGTAAAATGGAGTTTATTGTCAATTTTATAACATTTGGAGAAAAAACTGTTTAAACAACTTTTTAAAAAAGTGTAAAAAAAGACAAAATTTTCAATAAATAAAGCAAATGTAAAAAATATTCAGTTCAATGCTTTCATTCACTTTGGATGTTTTTTTTATTTCATAACATTTCGAGAAAAAAATTGTTGATAATAGAACTTGTTTGTGATAAATGTAAAAAAAAAAAAAAGTCAAAAAAAGACAAAAATAATGACTAAAAAAGACAAAAGTCAATGAAAGTGACTAAAAATGTGAAGGAATGTAAAAAAAAAGAAAAGAAAATGACAAAAATGTGAAAAAAGTGAAACATTTTGGGGAAAAACCTACAAAAATTTCTAGTCTTAGAGAAAGTCAACAAACGAAGAAGTGACAAAATCCTTCCGTGAAAGACACAAAAAAGACGATAACGTTGATAAGTTTATTTTGAAATTTTGACACATATACAGTATATATACATATGTGTACATATACAGTATATATATGCTGCCTAATAGCTAGAAAGACCAGAGGCCCCAGGATGCTTCCCTGAGGGACGCCTCAGGGTTTCTTTAATAATGCCTCAAAAACGTTTTAAATAAAAAACAATTTAAAAATCCCTTTTATTTGTACACAATATTAAGACATATATAATATAGTTAATACATTATATATTTAATACATTATATATTTAAAACAACTGTTACGCTCCAAAACTTAAGACAATAAGTTTTGGACAGGGATCAGCTGCTCGTCTCTGGCTTCAAGACGAGATCAAACAAAAACATATTTCAACATATTTTAACATTTTCTTTCCGCATTTTGTTTTTTAACCCTTGTGTCGTCCTCCGGGTCAAAACTGAAAATTAGCAATTCAACGCTTTTAACGTTTTTGAGATAACTTTTTGACGTTTGAGATCTTTTTTTTTTTTATCACTTTTTGATAATTTTGTCAACCTCTTCTTCCTTTCTGTACCATCGGTCTACGTCCACATCACTAAAACCAGAACATCACCACTAGTTTTACACTGTTTTCTTTTTCAAATTCATGGTCAAGAAACTTAATTTAAATGAAATTATCATTTAATCATTTCAAATCAAAAAAAAAAAATCAAATCATTTATTTGTATTTTGTCAACGTTTTTGTTCCGGGGAATATTTGGACAATTTGGATGGAAGAATCCCAGATTTCTGATGTAGAAACTTTTAGAACCGGGTCAGATTTGACCCGGGACAACAGGAGGGTTAAATTTCCCTTTTAACCCCAGAAGGTCGTAAATTACTGAGCAGAAACACGCGGAAGAAGAAGAAGAAGAAGAAGAAGAAGAAGAAGAAGAAGAATCACCAAATAAATAACAGAAAACAGAACAATATCAAAAAGAAACAAGATTTCATAATAAAAGTCTAAATAACTTGGAGCTGCATGATTTCAAAATAAAAGTCTAAAATATCTCCGCAGGAAGATGATGAATGTTGTTTATCTTCACTCAAACGCAGCCGTTTCACTGTTGCCATGGGAACGTTAGGAAGTGAAGTCATTACAAGACAGTCTCTTCTTTTCGTCAAATCTGTTTTTTCCTCTTCCTCTCCTCCTCCTCCTCCTCCTCCTCCTCCTCCTTTCCCTTCCTCCTCCTCTCCTCTTGTTCGACTGACAGGCTTTGTTGTTTTGATGCTAGCTTGTAGCTAAGCTAGCACTCATTTAAAAACCTTTTAGCTTTCTTTCGGGCGTCTGACGTCGGCGTGTTGTCTTTTCCGTATGAATGAAAATGAATGAGCTAATCCCGATAGCGTTATTATTATTATTATGATTATTATTATGATGATGATTATTATTATCATTAATTATTATATTACTACCAGCAGCCTTCCAGGATTTCCTTGCACCAACTTAAAAATGCTCAATGACAACGACATCCTTTCCATTATATTCTTCACATATTTTGAATTGTCATGTGTATTTCTTCTTCCCGTAGGCTAAATAAAGGTATTTCCACCATTAATACGTAAACGTGTATCCAAAAACAGGAAATAAAATCCCAGATTCTCAGAACTTCCCTGGGGGAGGACACTCTTACATTTGGATGTCCTAGTGAAACGACATCTCGCACAATAGGAACACCATATAGATGGAAACACCTTCGGTTCTAGATATAAATATGGCCGAACGTGTTACAATAACCGCCTCATAGACGCGTCACCATGACGGGAAAATAACAATTAGTTAGTCACAAAGACGTAATAACATCTGTAATAAAAGCTCTGGAAGCCCCGTCCATGATATACAGTAAAATATTAAAGTTTATATGGCTTAAACTGTCCCGGCTCTCCCCAACGTGTTGTTATCGTCTGTATTAAAGCC
>NC_048409.1:30313690-30316230 GCF_013103735.1 Etheostoma cragini
AGAGACAGACCACTGCAGGACTCCGGGACTCTGGGGGACAGAGACAGACCACTGCAGGACTCCGGGACTCTGGGGGACGCCAGGACGCTGTCTCTGCTGGAGAAATACTCAGAGCTGCTGGTCCAGATGACCCAGAACAAACTGAACCAGATGTGAGACTACGGCGGTCCAGCAGGGACAAAAGACACTTTATTTGACCAGAGACACTCTGAACGCACCTTACGCTCATTTCACCGTTTTAATGTTTTATGGTTTTATTGTAGATGTCGTTTTATTTTGTCTTTTAATAAATGTCTTTCATACACTTGGCTTTTATTCCAGAGAGGAGACTCAACGGGGACCAGAATCCAGATCACATCCAGATCACATCCAGATCACATCCAGATCACATCCAGATCACATCCAGATCACATCCAGTTTCAGCCGCGATTTAATTACAAAACGACGACATGGAGACAAAAATAACCCGACGCCAGTTATTATAAAACGCTGATTTATTCCTTTAAATAAGATTAATGTTATTAAAATTAAGATTAATCCTCGGGTCAAAACTTTCCTAATCACAACAATTAAATAACGTCAAAAAAATGTGATTAAAATTGGTTTATTCCTGAAGTCCACACCGGCAGAATAATAAATATTTTTTTAAAAATCAAAGTGTTCCCCCCAATCTCTAAGGAATAATGAGTAAATTAAAAAAGTGACAAAAATTGGGAAAGTAACGCGGAAAAAATGGAAGAAATTATCCAAAAATAAAATTGTTATAAAATTCACTAAAATAATTAAAACGTCAAAGTGACAAAAATAATAAATGAAGAGTAAAAACGTGAACAAGTGGGATTATTAAAATAATATTAGTATAGTAGCCCAGATTTGGCCTTTCAAAATTGGAAAAGCGACAAAAAAACCCATAAAAAAATCACTAAAACAATTAAACGTTCAAAAAATGACAAAGAAATTGACTAAAACATAATTGAAAAACGTCAAAAATTTGGAAAAAGTAACGGGAAAAAATGTGAAAACAATGAGAAAAAAACTCTTAAAAAATTCACTAAAACAATTAAAATAAGACGTCCAAAAAGTGACATAAATAATAAATTAAAACATGAAAAAAAGGTCAGGCGGTGATTGGCTGAGAGCTCCACCCCCCCCCCCCCCCCCCCCCCCCCCCCCCCCCCCCACACTCGTCATCAGAGGGACGAATCTGTACGGAAAGAAAAAGTAACAACAAAACTACAGAAAGAGGAAAGAAACATGGCGGCGGCGGCTGGAGGATCCGGAGCCTCAACACCGAGCCGAGGGTGAGCGCCAGGCCGGTCTGGGAGCGTCTGTCGGCGGGGAAAGGCAGCACGAAGCCCCGCTCCCTGCGGACTTCATGGAGGCGGATCGGAGACAGCTACGGAAGACCACCGGTTATGTCCGCCTCTGGGGTTAAAACACTCCCGGGGACCCAGCACGCGCTTCCTGGGTGAACATATTACAATATTATTATTATATTAACCGAGATCTCGCGTTACTTCCGGCCGTTTGAAGCCTTCCTAGCCGCAGCCCATCTACGGCCGGCATGACGGACTCAGCGGGAGGCTCGCCGCGCTGCGCCCGGGTCGGGGCTCCGGGACGCGGAAGGTCCGCCTCGGAGACCCGCTGGAGGAGACACATCGTCGGTCAGCTGAAGCACCGAGACCTGAGCCAGCACGCCAAGTTCCAGGACCTGATCCGCTTCTGTACGCCAGACAAGTTCACTTTTAATCTGTTTAAAACCATTAGAGAAGGGCTGCTCTGGCTTTATGACGGGGGAGTCAGGGACCAAACTCCATGTAAAAATCAGCCAATTCAACAGGTCGCTAACCACAAGTGCTTAAACAAGTATTAAGAGTATTCCTTCCAGTTTCAGACTTGGAAAAACACCAAATATGATTGTAGACAACAACTCCTGCAAAGAAGGATTTTATCTCTCAGAGTTAAAGCAATTTATAAATCAGTTTGCGATGAAACCGTTCACTAACCAAAGCGCTTAAAAGAGAGGTTTTTTAAATGGAGTTTGGTTGAGAGAAATCCTTCCTCGTTCCTCTGAAACCCCGTTACAGAAGGGCTGGTGGAGATATAGGACAGGTAAAGACAGGTGGGGTCCTTGGGACAGGTGAGGACAGGTAGGGTCCTTCTCTAACCTTTAACCTCTAACCCTCAGGGTTGCAGTTTAACAGGAAACCACAACGATAAGAGAGTTTTAGAGGACTTTTGGTCTCTCTGTCTCTCTCTCTGTCTCTCTGTCTGTCTCTCTGTCTGTCTGTCTGTCTGTCTGTCTGTCTCTGTCTCTCTCTGTCTCTCTCTCTGTCTGTCTCTCTGTCTGTCTCTGTCTCTCTCTGTCTCTCTCTGTCTCTCTCTCTCTCTCTCTCTGTCTCTCTGTCTGTCTCTGTCTCTCTGTCTCTCTCTGTCTCTCTCTCTGTCTGTCTCTCTGTCTGTCTCTGTCTCTCTCTCTGTCTGTCTCTCTGTCTGTCTCTCTGTCTGTCTCTGTCTCTCTGTCTCTCTCTCTCTCTCTC
>NC_048409.1:30316330-30317342 GCF_013103735.1 Etheostoma cragini
GTACGTGGACCTGTGTGTGGTACGTTCAGGGACCTGGACCTGTGTGTGGTGCGTTCAGGTACCTGGGCCTGTGTGTGGAGCGTTCAGGTACCTGGGCCTGTGTGTGGTGCGTTCAGGGACCTGGACCTGTGTGTGGTACGTTCAGGTACCTGGACTTGTGTGTGGTGCGTTCAGTGTACGTGGACCTGTGTGTGGTACGTTCAGGGACCTGGCCCTGTGTGTGGTGCGTTCAGGTACCTGGACCTGTGTGTGGTGCGTTCAGGTACCTGGACCTGTGTGTGGTGCGTTCAGGTACCTGGACTTGCGTTCGTTGCGGCTGTTCAGGCGTTCTGCAGCCTGCTGCTTCAGCTGGATGATGTCCTGCTCAAGACGTCCCTGTCGCAGCGTCTCGTCTCTCAGTCTCGTCTCCGCCGCTCGCTGTCGCTCCAGCAACGCATCGTACTCCGCCTTCAGCGCCCCGTTCTTCGCCTGAACCTGCTCCACCCGCCCCCGCAGCGCCTGGCGCGCATCCAACGCACCCTCCAGCTGGCGCTCCCCCTCCACCAGTCTGATCAGAGAGACGCATTTAAAGGGCCAGTTCACACAGTAAAGACATCACAGCGTTGTTAACCCCGTAACCTTAAAGGAACGGATACTTCATATATACATACATATAATAATACTACTACATATAATAATACTACTACTATTAATATTTAATATCAATACTACTTTATATATACATATAATACTACTACTACATATAATACTACTACTACTACATATAATAATAATACTACATTTAATACTACTAATACTATTTATTTAATACCAATACTACTTCACGGGGACAATATGAGGACAACATGAAGAACACATGGGACAACATGAGGACAACATGGGGACAACATGAGGACAACATGAGGACAACATGGGGACAACAGGGGGACAACAGGGGGACAACATGGGGACAACATGAGGACAACATGAGGACAACATGAAGACAACATGAGGACAACATGAGGACAACATG
>NC_048409.1:30317442-30319548 GCF_013103735.1 Etheostoma cragini
GGGGGGGGGGGGGGGGTGGGGGGGGCGTACCTGCTCGGACGGCCCACAGCTTGACGAGGCGGTCGGTTCCTCCGGTGGCCAGCAGGTCGGAGCTGGAGCTGAACCGCACCGCGTTGATGCCTTGCTCATGGGCCTCCTAGCAGGCAGACAGACAGGTTTAGCATTTGATAAAACCAACAAAAGTTCAAAAACAGAGAACAAAAAGTTGAAAATGTGTGTGTGTGCGTGTGTGTGTATGTGTCTGTGTATGTGTGTATCTGTGCGTGTGTGTGTGTGTGTGTGTATCTGTGTATGTGTGTGTGTGTGTGTGTGTGTGTGTGTTACCAGGACTTGTAGTGCTCTGGCCGGGACTCTGGCTGACAGGCAGACTCGTACAGGAAACACCAGCGGCTCCTCCTCCGGGTAGCAGACTGAGTGGCCCCGCCTCTTCCTGTGACATCACAGCCTCATTTACATATTTACATAAACAGAAAGAATCAAAGACAAACGTAGAGAAACTCACTCAAACAGCTCTCTGAAGGAGGAGAGGATCCTGGGAGACGTTGCTGACGCAGATCTGAGACACACACACACACACACACACACACACACACACACACACACACACGCTCAACTTCACTTCACATGCCAACACATGCTAACTTACTGTTGATGAACGGATTATGACTGAATGTTTGGATGAAAATAGTCAGAAAAAAAGGAGGTTAGCATTTTAGAACTTAAAGTAGTGGCAGATGCTAACATGCTAACATCCTAACACAGCTAACACATGCTAAGATATGCTGACAGAGGCTAACCTTATGACATTATGCTAACATGCCAACACATGCTAATATGCTAACACATCTGCAAACGCATGCAAACACTTCTGCTAACATGCCATCACATGCTAACCTCCTAGCATAGCTAAAATATGCAAACATATGCTAACACATATTGACAAAGGCTAAAAGTATAATGAGTTCTAACTTGCTACCATATGATAATATCATCCTAACATACTACCATGCTAACACAGGCTAACACAAGCTAATATTTTATCGCAGGCAAATATGATAAAACAGGCTAACATTGTAATATATGCTAACATGTTAACCCATGCTTACACACGCACATGCTACTATACAAAACATCTGCAAACAAATGCTAACACATACAAACCCTTCTGCTAACAAGCTATAATATGCTAACATGCTGAGAAATGCTAACATGCTAACACACTTCACTTACATTTTTAACTGATAAAGATTTAGTCAGAAAAAGATAAAATATTTAAAAGACAGTCTAAATTTTGGGGCATTTATTGAGAAAATAGTCTGAATAATAAATAATAAAATAATAAAAGTGACCAAAACGTTGTTTATGTCACGGCTGACGGACCTGAAGAGTCTGGTGTGGCCTCGGGGGGGCGCCGCGCCCGTCTCCGTCTCCGGGGACGACGGAGCGCACCTGAAACACAACGGGTCACTTCATGAATGCACCTGAACACACCTCCCTGTAAGACCAGCACGCCCAGAATGCACCTGAACACACCTCCCTGTAAAACCAGCAGGCCCAGAATGCACCTGAACACACCTCCCTGTCAGACCAGCACGCCCAGACCAGGTTTAAATCTCTGCCCAGCCCCCCCCCCCCCCCCCCCCCCCCCCCCCCCCCCCCATGCAGATAGGTGTAGGGGTCTCACCTGTCCAGGGTGACCTTTGACCTGGCAGCAGACTGAAGCTCTTTCTGCTGCTTCGCCTCTCGAGCTCTGATGGAAACAATGAGATTACACGTTAAAATAAAGGTTCAAGAAATAAAGTGTGTGTGTGTGTGTGTGTGTGTGTGTGTGTTAGTGTGTGTGTGTGTGTGTGTAAGAAGGTACCTGGACTTCGAGTTTGAAAAAAAAAAATCCTCAGAATATAGCAGCTTGTTGTCACAGCCAAAACGGATTATTAAAGTTTTACAAAAACAAACTCCAGGTACCACGTGGTGCGTTTAAGTGCCCGGGCCTGTGTGTGGTGCGTTCAAGTGCCCGGGCCTGTGTGTGGTGCGTTCAGCGTACGTGGACCTGTGTGTGGTGCGTTCAGGTACCTGGACCTGTGTGTGGTGCGTTCAGCGTACGTG
>NC_048409.1:30319648-30321865 GCF_013103735.1 Etheostoma cragini
AGTAGCCTCCGAGATGCTAACGAGAGACTTCTTTAACGTCTGAAGTAGCCTCCGAGATGCTAACGAGAGACTTCTGTAGCGTCTGAAGTAGCCCCCGAGATGCTAACGAGAGACTTCTGTAGCTTCTGAAGTAGCCTCCAAGATGCTAACGAGAGACTTTTGTAGCGTCTGAAGTAGCCTCCGAGATGCTAACGAGATCCTAACGAGATGCTAACGAGAGACTTCTGTAGCGTCATAAGTAGGCTCCAAGATGCTGGTTCACTGCTAGCTTAGCTACAAGTTAGCATAAAATGAAAACTAAGGCTGTCAGTTGAATGGTGTTTTGAGCTAACAATAGCATAGCATCAACCATAGATAGCTACAACGTTTCTGAAATGATTTCAATCTTCTGTTATTGTTCGTAATGAGAATTATTATTATTTATTATTTCACTAGTTTCATTATGACAGTAAACCGTTAAAATCTGAGCATGAGACTCACATCTGCTCTCTCCTCCCATTGGTCAGTGACACTCACCAGAAGACAAGATGGCCGACTATTGATGTTGACGTTTTCTGACCAATCGCAGGTCTTGCAGCCCTAACCTCCCTCTCACTCTGTTTCTCGTTACAGGGAAGTGTTGGCGTTCCTGGTTTTCCGGGTTTAGAAGGAGTCCCGGTAAGAAGCCCCGCCCCCTCCGGTTCTGCCCTAACCTGATTGGCCTTGACGGCCAAATGAAGCTCCATGAACCAGTGCCTGTATTCTCTGAGCCCACTAGAGAGCGCTCTTGGTTTTAAATGAGAGCTATGAAGATGCTCAAATTTTAGAGAGTGTAACTATTCACAACCCTGTTTTTAAGATTATTTTGGGGCTTATTCCACTAAGTTTTGACAGGACAGTTAGGTGAGAAAGGGGGAAGACCTGCAGGAAATTGAACCCCGGACCCCAGCAACGAGGCCCAATCCTCCTAGTACATGTGCACTTGCTCTACCACTGAGCCAACCCGGGCACACCTCAACCCTTTGCTGGACAGATAGCGCCATCTTGTGGCTCAGAACATAAAGACACTGGTTCCCGGAGCTTCATTTGGCCGTCCTTCGTTAAAGGACTGTGTGCATGTGTGTTTGTGTGTTCAGGGTCACCCGGGTCCGGCTGGCAGTCCTGGTTTTCCAGGTCTGGATGGATGTAACGGAACCAGAGGAGACAGAGGAGCGCCTGGAGTTCCTGGAAGACCGGGACCTGATGGAGAGCCGGTGAGAGTCACCGTTCACTCGATAACAAACTAGGGACGCACCAATCAGATGTCTTTTCCACCAAGGCGGTTCTGGTGCTGGTTCAGAGTCAGTGCCAAATATCGAACCGGTTCTTTTCCACACAAATCAACCTGGTTCTGGGTCACCCAGAATGCACCGGACCACACCTCCCTGTAAGACCAGCACACTCAGAATGCCCCTGAACACACCTCCCTGTAAGACCAACACGCCCAGAATGCCCCTGAACACACCTCCCTGTAAGACCAGCACACCCAGAATGCACCTGAACACACCTCCCTGTAAGACCAGCACACCCAGAATGCACCTGAACACACCTCCCTGTAAGACCAGCACACACAGAATGCACCTGAACACACCTCCTTGTAAGACCAACCCTCTCAGAATGCACCTAGACACACCTCCCTTTAAGACCAGCCCCAGGGGGGCATGTCCCCCTTATATCCTGGGCCTGTTACTCCCTTGGAGGATATACAAGCATTATTACACAAAGAAACCCGACACTCAAATTGGGAAAAATTGGCTGAAAGGGTATTCAACATTGGTAACTGTATGTTATTCTGCAGGGTTTCCCCGGACTGAAGGGATTTCCAGGAGATCCTGTGGTCTCCTTTGTCTCGTACCCTGGATTACCTGTGAGTATACTTGTACCGTGAGTACACCTGGGTTGTACACCACATGACTTGCATTCAGGTGTTTAACGACTGAGCATTGTAATGTTAAAGTTCATCAATGTGGACACACTTAGATACTATTGTATACTACTGGGTAGTTATGTAGTACTGATGTACTACTCCACAGGGCTGCGGTACTCAGGTCCGGTCTCAAGTCTACTTTGAAAACCTGCCTTGTCTGCTGATTTGGGATCAGTTGGACACTTGGCCTTGAATTGGTCTCTTCTGGCTTTGGCCTTGGTCTTGACTTGGTCTCTACTGGCTTTGGCCTTGGTCTTGACTTGGTCTCTACT
>NC_048409.1:30324465-30327002 GCF_013103735.1 Etheostoma cragini
AGAAAAAACAGGAAGTCAGCAGCAGAACAACAGGAAATGATGTGTTTTGATCCTTAATCATGGACTGTAAAAAACTGTGGATGTGCAGTGACAAGATGGGGGGGTCTCTGGTACCTGGAGCCCCCGGTTCCCCTTTCAGTCCTCTGAGTCCGGGGCGTCCTGGTTTTCCAGGTTCTCCAGGTGTTGGTTTGCCTATATACACCTGACCTGGATCTCCTGTGTCCCCTCTGGGTCCTGGCTCTCCCCTCAGACCCACAACACCTGGCGGGCCTAAAGAATAGGGAGGAACAGGAAACTCCTTCACTAACATTTTATACACTGTCAAAAGTCAAAATTCCAAATTAAAAGCTTATTATAAATGTTATGTCGTCTTTTTTTACCCTTTTGTGTCTTTCCTCCGACGTTTGTCATTTTTTCAACGTTTTTCTGAACCTTCTGACCTTTTTGTGGGTTTCACCCTGAATTTTTTAAGCTTTTTTTTTCTTTTACATGTATCATTTTTTTTTTTTACATTTATGTCACTTTTTTTTTTAATTTGTTCACATTTTAGTCATTTTTATTTACATTTGTATTTTTTTTTTAAAACTGACAAAAAACACCAAAATCCAGTGAAAGCAGTGAGCTGATGATTGATGTAACGTGGGAGGAGCGTTGTTGGGAACCATCCACGGGACTTTTTGTGACCATTAGTTTGAAAGAAACCCAAATTTCTGATATAGAAACTTTTTGGAAATGGGTCAGATTAGACCTGAAGACACAAGGAGGGTTGACATGAGTACACCTAGGGTTGGGTATCCCGGTTCCTAAACCACTGTTTTCAAAACCAAATTTGATCAAATCCATGAGCCTGTTTGACACCAGACCCTTCTCAGCTGTAACATTGGGCGTCACCAACCGGCGCCCATCAACTGCCTCTGGGCGCTGTCGGTGCACGACTCACCCTGCAGGACCCGCCCTGCAGGACCCGTTCTGCAGGACCCGCTCAGCAGGACCCGTCCTGCAGGACCCGCTCCGCAGGACCCGTCCTGCAGGGCCCGCTCTGCAGGACCCGTCCTGCAGGACCCGCTCTGCAGGACCCGTTCTGCAGGACCCATTCTACAGGACCCGTTCTGCAGGACCCATTCTACAGGACCCGTTCTGCAGGACCCATTCTACAGGACCCGCTCTGCAGGACCCGTTCTGCAGGACCCGCTCTACAGGACCCGTTCTGCAGGACCCGCTCTGCAGGACCCGTTCTGCAGGACCCGTCCTGAACACGTGCGGATGATAATCATTAAGGAGGATTTACCGGTGGTTTACGACACTGCGCGCTCCGTTCCACAGCAGGATGTCAAAATTCAATTTTTTTGTTGTTTTTGTTGTTTTTGTTGATGTTCACCATCCTACCAACTGCACCTTTAAGGTTTTTCACTCTTGTGTTGTCCTCCAAGGGTCAAAAAGAGACAAAGATTTGACATTTTCGTCCCTTTTTCAGACTTTCCACAACCACCACCTTACTGGTTTTACTTCTTTTAGGAATTCATGGTCAATAACTCTCATTTATATAGAAGTATTCCTAATATTAGAGTTAAAAAAGCAGAAATTATGAATTATTTTGACTAATAGTTAAGATCAAAGGAATAAAAGAGATCAGTTGTATTTTAAAGAGCGTTGGAAGGAATCCAATCTATTTTTATGGTAATTTGGTTAAAAAGAAACTCATATCTCAGATATAGACATTTCTTAAAGGGTCAGATTGGAACCGAGGACAACAGGAGGGCAAAGAGACATTGCAATTAACCCTCCTGTTGTCCCGGGTTAGATTTGACCCGGGTCAACAGTAGGGTTAACTCTGCTATTGAATCCCAAGGTGGTTTAGATCGGTGCCTAGAAAGACCTGGTTTGTCATCCAGCCCTGAATATGAACCTAAGGGTACCGACCCGGTGTGGATCTGCCGGGGGCTCCCTGGGGGCCGTGCATGCCCATCGTCCCCATGTCTCCTGGGGGGCCCATCGGCCCGGGGGCCCCGGGGTCCCCAACATTCCCTGGAAGACAGAAAGCAGGGATTAAATCCATAATTAAGGTTGCATTGTTTACATAATAATCTGTTTTTTTGCACTTACTTTCTTTTGGCTGAGCATCTCTATCTCTCTCTTTATATATATTTATTTCTCTCTCTCTCTCTATCCATCCATCTATCTATCTATCTATGTATCTATCTATCTATCTATCTATCTATCTATCTATCTATCTATCTATCTATCTATCTATCTATCTCTCTCTCTATCCATCTATCTATCTATCTATCTATCTATCTATCTTTCCATCTATCTATCTATCTATCTTTCTATCTTTCTCTCTTTCTAGCCATATCTCTATCCATCAATCTATCTATCTAAAAGTGGGGGATGAAAATGTGACATCAATATTACGTGGAGTTCCTCAGGGAACCATCCTGGGCCCACTGCATCTGTTTGTCAAACTGAAACCAACAACCTGTAAACAACCATCCAACCAATGAGAGGGAGGAACGCCAGAGCAGGGGGAATGAGAGGGG
>NC_048409.1:30327102-30331332 GCF_013103735.1 Etheostoma cragini
TCCCCTAATACTGTATCTGAAGTCTCTTTTATATAGACCTTAGTGGTCCCCTAATACTGTATCTGAAGTCTCTTTTTCTTGCTTTTTTACTTTAGCTATATTACTTAATTACATATTATTCTATGTGGGATGATCATTAAAGTATTAGTATACTAGTTAGGATATATTAGTATACAAGTAGAAGTTTCAGCACGTGTCTGCAGTAATCTTGGGTGTAGACCGGACTTTACAGATGCTGGTTCAGGTTTTTTGCACAAATACCAACCAGACGGTGAGTTCCCTCTGTGTTTACTTCCTGTTCTGTGTGCACCCCAGGGTCCCCCGGGCTGCCCGGCTCTCCTGGACTCAGGGGCCCGGCAGGAGACTCTAACGTCGGGCCCTCGGGACCCATCGGCTTCCCGGGGCGACCGGGCTCTCAGGGACCAAAGGGGGTCCCCGGCTCCCCCGGCAGCGACGGACTACCAGGTGGAGTCCTCATGCCTGTCTGCTCTGTGCTTAAAAATCTGACTTTTAGCTAAAAAATATTCCAGATTTCTTTATTGTCATACGACAGTTCTCTGTAGCCCGAATACAACGTAAACAGTTAAAAATGATTAAAAACGTGGAAAAGTAATAAATAAATACTTCTACGGTAAGTATAAATATAACAAGTCTGAAAAAACTAAACAAATATAAAATATGTAGATACTAGAAACATGCAGTTGGGAAAAAGTATAAATATCCAAATTTATACTAAAATAGTGTCGTACAGAATAAGGTGCTAGTGTTAAAAAGTATGTTTTTGCATTAGAACAACAACTAAAAATATGTTTTTGTAGTAGAATAACAACTAAAAATATGTTTTAGTGTTAGAACAACAGCTAAAAATATGTTTTTGTAGTAGAATAACAAATAAAAATATGTTTTTGTATTAGAATAACAACTAAAAATATGTTTTAGTGTTAGAATAACAAATAAAAATATGTTTTTGTAGTAGAATAACAAATAAAAATATGTTTTTGTATTAAAATAACAACTAAAAATATGTTTTAGTGTTAGAATAACAACTAAAAATATGTTTTTGTATTAAATAACAGCTGAAAATATTCCATATTTCTTTATTGTTATTCAACAAAATTATTAAAAAACACCGTGGAAAAGTAATGAATAAATTCTTCTATGAGCGTGCAGAGCAAATATCACAAATATAAATATACACCAAGTTAAAAAAAACTCAAAACTATAAATATGTAGATACTAGAAACATGCAGTTGCATCCACTGGCTCAGATTAGGAAAAACAACAACATAAGTTACGATATTATACAGATGACACATTTTTACATAACTTTATCACCAGGGGACAAAGGTCCATTAGAAAGACTAGGTGTATAAAAGGATATTTTGGGAAAAAGGTCTAATAACGTTTATCCAACCGGATTATATAGTTTACATGACCTGTGTCAAAATAGTGGAACATTGGTGTGTGAGTGATGGAAAGTCACTTTGTTATTAAGTGGCATACCGAACTGTAAAAACAGCAAAGAGGATGAAAAGTTGACTTAATTAACTTTATTTTTCACTTATCAAAATACCCAGTTCCACATTCAGTAGACAATGATGAAGGTTGATTAAGTCCAGTATTTGTACTTTGTCACATTACATCACTTTGTCCAGGACTCCTGGGTCTGTCTGGGGGACCCGGACCAGCGGGCCAGAAGGGACAGGACGGGGTCCCGGGACCCGCCGGCCTTCGGGGGCCCTCACCTGACCTCTGTGATGCAGGAAAACCTGGATCCATGGGCCGGTCCGGTCCCCAGGGACACAGAGGACCCCCAGGTAAAGAATGCCCACCCCAATTTTTTTGTATTATTTATTTTATATTGATTTTATTTCATGTATTATTATTTATTTTTGTATTATTTATTTAATTATTTTTTTTATGTTTCTTTTTTTAAATATTTTTTATTTAATATTGATTTTATTTCATGTATTATTATTTATTTTTGTATTATCTATTTAATATTTATTTTATGTTTCTTTATTTTTTGGTATTATTTATTTTATAATTTTTTTATTTCATTTATTATTTTTTTAGTTTTTTTTAATTCTTGTATTTATTTTACATGTATTTTTATTTTATGTATTATTCATTATTTTATTATTTTACTTCATTTTACTTAACCGTACTAAAGATTTCATAATACTAAAAATTTCACATTTTACAAAATTTCAACATTATTCAACGTTGCTTGTTTTTTTTTTAACACTTTTTGGTGCTTTTTCCGAATAAAAAAAAATTAACTTTTTTAAATATTTTCAGTGCTGAGTGGATTAAATGTTATTTTTAAATTTTTTCCCCATATTTTTATTATATAGTTTTCCTTGTTTTGGTGCTTTTCATCAACGGTTTTGCGTGTTTTTTAAACCTTTTAAAAGATTTTCTGGATTTTTTAAAAGAAATATATATCAGCCGATACATCGGCATATCAGATTTTTAATTAACCAAATATTCGTACCGGTATCGGCCTTAAAAGTCTTTATCAGTTGGGCTCTAATGTGCAATTTGGTTTAATTTCTGCACAAAAACCCATATTTTAAGAAGAAGTTGATGCTAACATGTTAGCAGCAAGCTACCACACGGACTTCTTCACCCTGGCTGTGCCCAGACAAACGTTATTGGACTTTGTTTTACCATTTATTACCATTTATTACCATTTATTACCATTTATTACCATTTATTACCATGTCGTGGAAGTGGGGTGCCCCCGGGACCCAGGACCCCCGGGACCCCCGGGCCCCCGGGACCCCCGGGACCCCCCGGGACCCCCGGGACCCCCCGGGACCCCCGGGACCCCCGGGACCCCCAGGACCCCCGGGACCCCCGGGACCCCCGGGACCCCGAGACAGGAAGTCCTCTTTCCCCTGACTTTCCCTTACCTTCCACTTCCTTACCTGTCCCTGTCTTTCTCTCCAGGTTGTGGGGGGCAGAAGGGCTCGGTGGGGGAGGAGGGTCCTGTAGGTTTTGGCCCCCAAGGTGTCGGAGGGCAACCGGGCTCTCCAGGGTTGCCAGGTTGCCATGGTAACCAGGGCCCCCCAGGGCCCGATGGAGACTCAGGAGTGCCGGGGCCCGATGGGCAGAAAGGTGAGTTCCCCCCACCGGCACCCAGTTACCTATATAGTTATAAAGATATAGATATCAAGCTTTTTATCAATGTTTTTAACTTTTTATTACGTTTAGGACGCTGTGTTTTTCGATTTTGACGTTTTCAACACTATGTAACACTAACTTATTAACTTTAGTGTTACATTATTTTTGGAATTGATGGTCAATAAACCTCATTTATAGGAAATTATACCTAATGTTTGAGTTAGAAAAGCAGAAATTAGGAATTATTGAGACTAAAATTAAAGGAATGGATGTTGATGATAATCACAGACTGGAATATGTCAACTTTTACTCAATACTATTTCAAAAACACTTCCATTTGGTTTACAATGCTATAAAATTAAATAAGACGCCCCAAAATTAATGAAAGTAGAGATTTGTACTTGGCAAAGAGCGTTGGGTGGAATCAATCATGTTACTTTGGGGAATTAAAAAGAACATTGATATAGGACAATGGGTCAGTTTGAGGGATAGATCGCTGCTTCAGACATTTTCGTTATCTTTTTTCAGATGATTTAAAGTTGTTTTGTTTCTCTGTGATTCTCTTTGCTTGGAGTCATTTTCACTTTGTTATTATTTATTTAAGTATTTGACATCGACGGTGTTCAGCTGCTGTTGTTTTTAAATGTGCTATAGAATTAAAATAGACCTTGACCTTGACCTTGACCTTGACCTTTGAGTGTGTCCCGAGGTCACAGGTTAACAGACACGCTCACCGTCTGTTTCAGGTCTGATGGGGCCCCGGGGCCGGGCCGGGGTGCCAGGAGTCCCCGGATGGACCGGGTCCCTCGGAGACCCGGGGAGGAAGGGGGATCAGGGGCTCAGCGGGGGGGACGGAGATCCAGGATGTAATGGACCCAAAGGAGAGAAAGGTAAACACCAGGGTCATAAACAAATAATAATACATTTAATCTGTAATGCACTTCATATTTACACAAATCCCATTTCCTAGTCTTGTGTTCTCTCCTTAGCCTTGTTTCCTCTCCTTAGCAGTGGTTTCCTAGGCTTGTTTCCTCTCCTTAGCCTTGTTTCCTCTCCTTAGCCGTGGTTTCCTAGTCTTGTTTCCTCTCCTTAGCCGTGGTT
>NC_048409.1:30331432-30336986 GCF_013103735.1 Etheostoma cragini
ATTTTAACATAGGGGGTGTATACTTATGCCCCTGTATTTTAACATAGGGGGGTGTATACTTATGCCCCTGTATTTCAAGGAAGAACTTTTATTTATTAATGAAACATTATTCATTCATGAAGAAATTTTGTGTCCTTAAAGTTTGTAATTTTCTACATCTTTGGAATTAAAGCATTAAGATACATTTCCAAAGATTTCTTTTAATTAACCTTTTTAATCACCTTTTTTTATTGACGTGGACACATGTATGGGATGGGATCTTAAGTTTACCCAGAACTGCAGCACAACATAATGCTGAATGTTGATTTCCCATGATGCAGTGCGGATCTTTCCCTCTCCATCTCCAGGAAATAAAGGTGTGCCAGGAGTTGCCGGGAAGCCGGGCCCCCCAGGCGTCGGGGGCCCCCCAGGTAGCGTAGGACTCCAAGGACCCCCAGGGCCCTGCGGCCAACCGGGACCCCCAGGACCCCCTGGATGTACAGGACCACCAGGATTCATCGGCTTCCCTGGGGAGACCGGAGACCCAGTAAGATAAATATAACAAATTTCATTATAATGTGATGTTGACTTCTGTAATGTCCGAAATATGTGATGTTGACTTCTGTAATGTCCGAAATAGCCTCTGAGACGCCAACGAGAAACTTCTGTCTCAGAAACACATTGTTGATGTGTTTGTTTTTGGATGCAGGGTGACCTGGGATGTCCGGGGAAGGATGGAGAACCCGGTCCCCAAGGATGTGTTGGATCCAAAGGTAACCCCCAAATCTACCCATCAACAACATGTTTTACCTTTAAAACGTTTCATACATAAGACATCTCCACCACGCTAAAAGTCCTGATTATTTACATGGAGTCTGGTGGAGATATGCTGCTCTATACACGCTAAAAGTAGTGATTATTTACATGGAGTCTGGTGGAGATATGCTGCTCTATACACGCTAAAAGTAGTGAATATTTACATGGAGTCTGGTGGAGATATGCTGCTCTATACACGCTAAAAGTAGTGAATATTTACATGGAGTCTGGTGGAGATATGCTGCTCTACACATGCTAAAAGTAGTGATTATTTACATGGAGTCTGGTGGAGATATGCTGCTCTATACACGCTAAAAGTCCTGATTATTTACATGGAGTCTGGTGGAGATATGCTGCTCTATACATGCTAAAAGTAGTGATTATTTACATGGAGTCTGGTGGAGATATGCTGCTCTATATTGTTAGAACTGTTGGTTAAAGGGTAACCAGGTTTGTTTGTAACGTTTCTATTTGTGTCTCAGGTGATAAAGGAGACTCGGTTGGTTGTTCTGGTCCACCTGGAGACATTGGGCCTCCTGGAGACATGGGGCTCAAAGGTGATCCTCTGCTTCTGAATCGCTGAAACACGCTATTTTATCTCTATGTTAAATTTGACTCCTAACAGATCCTGGTTGAATCTTGTCTTTTTGTACCTGCAGGACCTCCGGGACCTCACGGAGACCCTGGAGAACCTGGTTTTACTGGCAGTCCAGGACAGAGAGGGTGCAAAGGAGATCCAGGCGACCAGGGGGACCTGGGCGACCCAGGTACAGCTGGACCTTATTGGGCCCTACCTAGCACCCAGCACAGTCTGAGACCCTAACCCTGTCTCCCTGTCTGCCTGTCTCCCTGTCTGCCTGTCTGCCTGTCTTTCTGCCTGTCTGTCTGTCTGCCTGTCTGCCTGTCTTTCTGTCTGTCTGTCTGTCTGCCTGTCTTTCTGTCTGTCTGTCTGTCTGTCTGTCTGTCTGTCTCCCTGTCTGCCTGTCTTTCTGTCTGTCTGTCTGTCTGTCTGTCTGTCTGTCTGTCTTCCTGTCTGTCTGTCTGTCTGTCTGTCTGTCTGTCTGTCTGTCTGTCTCCCTGTCTGTCTGTCTGTCTGTCTGTCTGTCTGTCTGTCTGTCTGTCTGTCTGTCTTTCTGTCTGGTATATTTCAGGTGTTGTTGGCCCCTCTGGTCCCAGGGGGTGTTGGGGGTCCCCTGGTCTTCCTGGTGAATCGGGTGCTGACGGTCCTCCCGGCCAACAGGGCTGCACAGGACTGCCAGGTCAGGACCACAAACCTAACACACAGACACACACACACACACACACACACACACAGACACACAGACACACACACACACACATAGTTGACATTCTGTTTTCTCTGAATGATTTTTGCTGCGTCAGGTCCCCCGGGACCGCTGGGACTTCATGGACTGGATGGACTGAAAGGAGTGAAGGGGGACATGGGGACCAGAGGTATGACACACACACACAGACACTCAGACACACACACACACACACACACACACACACAAACGTCCCAATCTCTACAAAGCAAAGGTTAGCTTAAGCTAGCTAACCCGATAAACAAGGGCCGAGAGTCTCTATGGGAACACTCTGTATCACCATGGATACTATTCTGCCGTTAACCACCGTCGTATCATCACGAAATCCACTGGAGTGTGTGATCTAACCCCTCTAGTCCCTGGGTGTCAGCAGCATCACCATGACAACGCCCGTCCTTCTCTGCAGGTCTGGGGAAGTTGGGTCCTCCAGGGTCTCAGGGCCTCCCTGGGATCAAAGGACCCCCGGGTCCTCCAGGACCCGCTGGTGTATCCCAGCCCGGCCCCCCAGGACCAAGAGGGCCCACGGGGGCCAAAGGTCAGCGGCACGGCCCACACCCACACCCACATTTACATTTACGCCTGTTTCCCCAAATTCTTAAATGTTAGTTTTTTTAACATTTTAGTCACTTTTTTATATTTTTGACACTTTTTGTTATTTTTGTCAATTTTGTTATTTTGTCACTTTTTTATATTTTTGTCACTTTTTTAACTTTTCTGTCAATTTTGTAATTTTTTTCACTTTTTTATATTTTTTTCACTTTTTTATATTTTTGTCACTTTTTTATATTTTTCTCAATTTTTTTATTTTGCCACTTTTTTATATTGTTGTCACTTTTTATATTTTTGTCACTTTTTGTTATTTTTGTCACTTTTTGTTATTTTTCGCAATTTTGTTATTTTGTCACTTTTTTATATTGTTGTCACTTTTTATATTGTTGTCATTTTTTTATATTTTTGTCACTTTTTGTTATTTTTGTCACTTTTGTTATTTTTGTCACTTTTGTTATTTTTGTCACTTTTTAGTTATCTTTGTCACTTTGTGTAATTTTTGTCACTTTTTTATATTTTTGTCACTTTTTGTTATTTTTGTCAATTTTGTTATTTTGTCACTTTTTATATTTGTGTCACTTTTTTTAATTTTTGTTTTGATATTTTTGTCACTTTTTGTATTTTTGTCCCTTTTTTATATTTTTCTCAATTTTGTTATTTTGTCACTCTTTTATATTGTTGTCACTTTTTATATTTTTTTCACTTTTGTTTATTTTTGTCACTTTTTGTTATTTTTGTCACTTTTTTATATTGTTGTCACTTTTTATATTTTTGTCACTTTTTTATATTTTTGTCAATTTTTGTTATTTTTGTCACTTTTTATATTTTTGCAACTTTTTAAAATTTTTGTCAATTTTGTTATTTTTGTCACTTTTGTTATTTTTCTCACTTTTAGTTATTTTTGTCACTTTTGTGAAATTTTTTTGACATTTTTCTCTCTTTTTTACAATATTTTAAAGGTACCAATTATTTTATTTCCAAATTGACAAAAAACACACAAATCCGATCAAAGTAGTAGAAACCTTTTGGAAAGGGATCAATTTTAAAAATTATTTTATTTTTTAAATATTAATTTATTTGTCGTTATAAATTTAAAATATATATACACTACCGGTCAAAAGTTTGGGGTCACTCCCAATTTTCCATTGGACTCCATTGTAGACAGACTACCAGCTGAGATCAGTCTCCTTGTTTTTTTAACCAGGGCAGTAATCAGATTACATTATGTGCTTACATCATTGCTAAAGGGTTGTTTAATGTTTTCTTAGTTAGGTTTTAAAATAATATCAGATTAGTAAACATAATGTGCCTTTGGAACATTGGATGAATGGTTGCTGATAATGGGAAATGCAGATATTACATTAAAGATCAGCCCCCCCCCCCCCAGATCAGCTGGTATCCTGTCTATAATGGAGTGGAATGGACATTTGGAAGTGACCACAAACTTTTGACCGGTAGTGTGTGTGTATATATATATATATATATATATATATATATATATATATATATAAATATATACTGGATATATATTATATAAAACTATTATTTTTTTTCTTTTTTACATTTTTGTCACTTTATTTGACATCTTTTCACATTTTCGTACCTCGGCCCCCGAAATATTGGTCGGGCCCTATAGGCCCCCGTTTGACGGTCTGGGTCTTCATGTGTTGCAGGACCACCAGGGCCTCTTGGACTTCCGGGCAACCATGGACAAGACTGTAAATGTCCAGTTCCCGGTCCCCGTGGAGATCCTGGAAGTACCGGAGCAGATGGAGAGCCAGGTCAGACTCTATGGATCAGGTCTAATAATAATAATAATAATAATAATAATTGATAAGATTAGGGGCTCGTCCCGGGTGTCCTCTGATCTTTGCTTTGTGTCTCAGGGTGTGCTGGGGACATGGGCGATCCCGGTCTGAACCCTCCGGTGCCGGGAGACGACGGGGACAACGGGGACAAGGGGAGCCGAGGGCCGGCGGGTCCGAAGGGATCCCAGGGGCCCGAAGGACCGCCAGGCCTTCCTGGTGGTCCAGGACTGAAAGGTCAGACTGGCTCCATGTACCTGAGATCAAGGACTCGTTTGACCCCTAATTTAACCTTCATGTTGTCCTCATGTTGAAAATATATATTCAAAAAATATTATACACATACACAACAATATTTACCCATACACAACAATATTCATACACATACACAAGAATATTTACCCATACACAACAATATTTATACACATACACAACAATATTTACCCATACACAACAATATTCATACACATACACAACAATATTTACCCATACACAACAATATTTATACACATACACAACAATATTTACCCATACACAACAATATGTATACACATACAGTTAAAAAATTGCAAAATTCAGTTGGTTGGTGGGCGGGGCTTAATGTCCATGTCTGTCTCTCCGTTTGTGTCTCCGATCAGGTCTGAAGGGGTCTGCAGGTCTGATGGGTCTACCTGGGAATAAGGGTCCTGGAGGTTTGACTGGTACCGGTGGGCCTCCCGGACCAAAGGGATCCCCTGGACTTGTGGGTCCAAAGGGAGAGAAGGGAAGCGTGACCTGCCCACCTTACCACCCGGGGCCACAGGGCCCCCCAGGACCCTCCGGCCCCCTCGGTGAGGACGGAGATCCTGGCATCCAGGGAGAAAAAGGCCGGACGGGACCCAAAGGTGAGAATCACCCACCTGTCCCCTTAACCCTCATGTTGTCTTCATGTTGTCTTCATGTTGCCCTCATGTTGTCATCATGTTGTCTTCATGTTGTCCTCATGTTGCCCTCATGTTGTCTTCATGTTGTCTTCATGTTGTCCTCATGTTGTACTCATGTTCTCCTACTGTTGTCTTCATGTTGCCTTCATGTTGTCCT
>NC_048409.1:30337086-30338761 GCF_013103735.1 Etheostoma cragini
ACACACACACACACACACACACACACACACACAGACAGAATATCTCAGACAACAATGTGGGGAAAACAAGTTGAAGTGGGCGAGAAAGTTAAAATATCTACATCTAAAAATATCCATAAATAAAAAATCTATTTTTTTTAAATAAGCGGAAATTCCTTTTTTTATGCAGAAAATGTTAAAGAAAATAATCGGAAAATATTCAAAAATAATCCGGAATTTGTTTTTTTTCTAAATCCATAAAATAATAAATAATAAACCGGAAAGTGTACAGAAAAAAATAAAACGGAATTTTTTTTAGCAATAATCTGGAAAAATGTTTAAAAACAATCAAGAAAATATTCAAAACATACTACGGAAATTATTATTTTTTTGAATCTTAAAAATCTTAAAAAATAATTCAGAAAATATTGAAGCATAACATGGAAAATATTCCAAAAATATACGGAAATTATTATTAAAAAAAACTAAAAACAGAAAATATTTTTAAAAGTTTTAAAAAAATTGGAAAATTATTAAAATGTTAAAATATCGGACATAAATTTGCAATATATTAATATATAGATTTTAAAAGCGTGAACATTCATGATGATGCACATGACGTCACTGCCTGTGTCCAGTGCCCGTGTCTGGCCGCCAGGTGTCGCTGCGCTCGCGGCTATTTCGGGTCTTTCGGCTCTCTCAACTTTCTCGGTTCTCTCGGCTAACTCGGCTCTTTTGGCTCTCACGGTTCTTTCGGCTCTTTCGACTCTCTCAACTCTAACTCGGCTCTTTCGGCTCTCTCAACTTTCTCGGTTCTCTCGGCTAACTCGGCACTTTTGGCTCCTACGGCTCTTTCGGCTCTTTCAACTCTCTCGACTCTCTCGACTCTAACCCGGCTCTCTCGGCTCCTCGGCTCTCTCGGCTCCTCGGCTCCCTCGGCTCTCTCGGCTCCCTCGGCTCCGTGTTGCCCCGGATATGATCGACCTGCCGGGGTCACCGTGCTCCACCATGGCGTGGAGGAGCTGCGCTGTTCTGCTCAGGCTGACCGGAGGAGATGTTTTCCGGAGCTCCGCGAGGGGAGGCAGGTCAGTCACCACAGCCGGAAATAGAGAGCTCTTCCCGGCGGACACACAGCCAGAGCCCCGCTGCTCGGAGTTAGCTCCGTTAGCTTTCAGGGACCGTTACGTTTAACTGGGTTAGCTTCGATGCTAGCGTTAGCCGGGTAGCTAACAGAGCTGTTAGTTAGTTTTGTTTCAATTAAAATATGGATTTAAGATGGTGAAACAGAGTTTTAGTTTCACTTTTTGAGTCTCTGTGTGCAGCTGTAGGTTTAAAATCGCATATCACATCGTTTTAATGTAAAAAATATCAGAAACTTAGTACATTTACTCCAGTGCTGTACTTCTGTACTAATGTTGATGTACTTGTACTTTACTCGACTCATCTGACAGCTCTAGTTACTAGTTACTTTACACATTAACTTCGTTGTCATGTTATTGTAACTGTAATCGTTTACAGCCCACCAGACTCCATGTAAATAATCTCTACTTTTATCATCGTAAAACAAACTTCATTCAAAGTGGACAGAAACTGAATAAAACGACAAAAAGCCGTCTTAGGAGTCTGGTGGAGATATGCTGCTCTATACACGGTAAAAGTAGTGATTATTTACATGGAGTCTGGTGGAGATATGCTG
>NC_048409.1:30338861-30340462 GCF_013103735.1 Etheostoma cragini
CTCTGGAGGACTGCAGTGGGTATGTGTCCCCCTAGGGGTACTCTGGAGGACTGCAGTGGGTATGTGTCCCCCTAGGGGTACTCTGGAGGACTGCAGGGTGAGCGAGTCCTTCTAGAAATGTTTTTGTTGCTTTCTTTGGACCTGATCCTTCCTTCCTGTCTTTTCTATTTCAATGCTTTTGTCGCTGGTTTTGAACCCTTTTCGTGACTAATTCTTATTTTTGGCGACGTATTTATTTATTTTTAGCGATTTTCTTTTTACCAAATCTGAGACCCGCAGGTTTGGAGGACTCGTCATGAACGGGTATTTTATTTTGAAGGAGGTAAGGGGAAGTAAGAGGGGGATTCACCATGTCATCGTGTAACAAACTGTAACATCAAATAACACCAACATTGATTTAGGCTAAATAAATACTCTGCTGACATTTACAGTCAAACAGAAACCGGACCAGCTCAGACGAATATTTACAAAACCACAGAGAAAGAAAAACAAAAACCAGAACCACAAGAAACAAAAACCAGAACCACAAGAAACAAAAACCAGAACCACAAGAAACAAAAACAGAATAGTTTCCCTACAAGACAGTCTCATATCTAGGACCACTAGAGGTACTCTGGAGGACTGCAGGGGGTACGTGTCCCCCTAGAGGTACTCTGGAGGACTGCAGGGGGTACTTGTTGCCCTAGGGGGACTCTGGAGGACTGCAGGGGGTACGTGTCCCCCTAGAGGTACTCTGGAGGACTGTAGGGGGTACATGTACCCCGTTCTGCAGCTTCCTGTTGTTACAGGACACATCGTCACTCGCTGCTCTCTCTGGGCTTTTTTAAATCTTAAAGCTAGCATGCTAACCGTAGCATGCTAGCATGCTAACGCTAGCTAACGGGACTTACAATTCTTTGGCAAAGTAATGAGCTGTCCTACTCTGCCTGTGATTGGCTGGTCAGGGTTAGGCATGAGGAGTGAGACATCAGAGCCAATCAGAAGTCAAGTAGGGCGGGACTTATTCACCATTACACTCGATTGGTCAGAGCAGAGATTAAAACATGAATGTCTAAAAAGGTGGGGGCGGGACTTAGATCCAAACCTACTGAGGTGCCCTACTCTGCCTGTGATTGGCTGATGGAGTAAGACATCAGAGCCAATCAGACGCCGAGTAGGGCGGGACTTCTTCGCAGACTGGCGAATCAGAAACCTGATTTCTGTAGTCTACGTGTGCGTGGTGTCTCGGCCGAGACCTGATTGGTCAGAGCAGCGGTGAAAAAACTAATTTGTTTTTTTTTTGGTTGGACTCGGGTTCCGATGAGGTCACCCACACCAACCAATCAGCTGCTTCCTCACCATGTGACCGAGGCGACGCTCTCCGATTGGAGGATTATCAGATGAGTTGGTCTCTAAAATGTGGATCAAAGTTCATAAAAAAGCCCCAAATAACGTCCTCTAATGTCTCGCTTAGTAATATTTTCTAATAGATTAATGGATTAATCTTTGCAGCAGGTTTAGATATACACACATATACACATATGTACATATGTATATATAAATATATGTATATATGTATATATGTGTGTATATATATATATATATATATATATATATATATA
>NC_048409.1:30340562-30344038 GCF_013103735.1 Etheostoma cragini
ATAGTCTGTCCACCAGAGGACGCTCTATAACGTCCCTGTTAGTGATGGCGTTGCATAGTCTGTCCACCAGAGGACGCTAGAGGACTAGAGGATCTATTTTGACGGGTGCTGTCTGCCTGAGAGTTCAGAGAGTTCAGTGGTTTTGGACTGAACCTCCACTGGTCTTTGTGTCCCAGGTGATCCTGGTCCAATCGGTGAACGCGGCCTTTCCGGACCATCCAAAAACTTGAACTCGGGCTTCCTGTTGGTGATGCACAGCCAATCAAAGGCGGTCCCCTCCTGTCCCCTGAACATGAGGGTCCTGTGGACCGGGTTCAGCCTGCTGTACCTGGAGGGGCAGGAGAAGGCCCACACTCAGGACCTGGGTAGGACTCACATACACATCCACTGGTTTCCTTTTTAACCCTTGACCCTTTTTGTGTCCTTTTCGTCTCCTTGACGTCTCCTTTCTTCTCCTTATCGTCTCCTTTTCGTCTCCTTCTCGTCTCCTTTTCGTCTCCTTCTCGTCTCCTTTTCGTCTCCTTCTCGTCTCCTTTTCGTCTCCTTTTCGTCTCCTTTTCGTCTTCTTTTGGTCTCCTTGACGTCTCCTTTCTTCTCCTTGACGTCTCCTTTCTTCTCCTTTTCGTCTCCTTTTCGTCTTCTTTTCGTCTCCTTTTGGTCTCCTTGACGTCTCCTTTCTTCTCCTTTTCGTCTCCTTTCTTCACCTTTTCGTCTCCTTTTCGTCTCCTTTTCGTCTTCTTTTGGTCTCCTTGACGTCTCCTTTCTTCTCCTTTTCGTCTCCTTTTCGTCTCCTTCTCTTCTCCTTTTTGTCTCCTTTTCGCCTCCTTCTCGTCACCTTTTCGTCACCTTTTCGTCACCTTCTTGTCTCCTTTTTGTCCCCTTTTCGTCTCCTTTTGTCTCCTTTTCGTCTCCTTTTCGTCCCCTTTTCGTCTCCTTTTCTTCTTCTTTTCTTCTCCTTTTCGTCCCCTTTCCGTCACCTTTTCGTGACCTTTTCGTCACCTTACCGTCCCCTTACCGTCTCCTTTTCTTCTACCTTTTGTCTCCTTTTTGTCTCCTTTTCGTTAATTAGCACGTCGGTGTGTGCAGGATGTCTATTGGCTGTTTGTATTTTTAATATTTAATGCGTACGTCGGTGTGTGCAGGATGTCTATCGGCTGTTTGTATTTTTAATATTTAATGCGTTGGCGTGTGCAGGCCAGGCGGGGTCCTGCATGCGGGTCTTCTCCACCATGCCCTTCTCCTCCTGCAACATGGCAGCCTGCTCCTACGCCAGCCGCAACGACAAATCCTATTGGCTGTCCACGACGGCGGCGGTCCCCAGCCTGCCCGTGGGGGGGGCCTCCATCGCGGACCACATCAGCCGCTGCGTGGTCTGTGAAGCCCCCTCCGCCCCCATCGCCCTGCACAGCCAGACCTCCGCCCGGCCCAACTGCCCCCCCCGCTGGACGAGCCTCTGGACCGGATACTCCTTCCTCATGGTGGGTACTGCGGGGTCACGTTAACCCCTTAAACTCTGGGTTGTTCTGGGCCCAAATTTAGACATTTTCATGGTATTTAAAAAAAAAAGTTGTTGAATTTTTCCTGCGTTTTTGAAGCTTTTTGAACGTAATTTGGGTTTTTCTGGGCCGGAATTTTAACATGTTGATGTTTTTATTCCTTCACTTTTCTCATAGTTTTTTTCCGCTTTCTTTCCATTTTTTTGTCACTTTTATATTTCTTTGTAGCTTTTTTAAATGTGTATTTTCATTCACTTTTCTTAGCAGTTTTGTAGATTTTTTTCCAAATTTTTGTCACTTGTATTATGTTGTTTTTTTCTCACATTTAACGATTATTTTGTCACTTCTTATTAACACGTTTTTGTCGCCTTTGGCAATTTTTCCAATTTAGCTTGGTCACTTTTTTAAGCGTTTAAAAAAAAAAGCTGTTCTTGAATTTTCCCTGCGTTTATGAAGCTTTTTACAACGTTATTTGGTCAAAGTTCTGTTATTTAATAATTTCGTAAACGAGTCGATGATGTACCAGGGCTCTAGTCAAGACCACCTTAGTCAAGTCCAAGTCATGTCCAAGATCAGGACTAGTCAAGTCCAAGTCATGTCCAAGATCAGGACTAGTCAAGTCCAAGTCATGTCCAAGATCGGGACTAGTCAAGTCCAAGTCATGTCCAAGATCGGGACTAGTCAAGTCCAAGTCATGTCCAAGATCGGGACTAGTCAAGTCCAAGTCATGTCCAAGATCAGGACTAGTCAAGTCCAAGTCATGTCCAAGATCAGGACTAGTCAAGTCCAAGTCATGTCCAAGACCAGGACTAGTCAAGTCCAAGTCATGTCCAAGATCAGGACTAGTCAAGTCCAAGTCATGTCCAAGATCGGGACTAGTCAAGTCCAAGTCATGTCCAAGATCAGGACTAGTCAAATCCAAGTCATGTCCAAGATCAGGACTAGTCAAGTCCAAGTCATGTCCAAGATCGGGACTAGTCAAATCCAAGTCATGTCCAAGATCAGGACTAGTCAAGTCCAAGTCATGTCCAAGACCAGGACTAGTCAAGTCCGAGTCATGTCCAAGACCAGGACTAGTCGAGTCTGAGTCAAGACCGAGTCCAGGACAGAATAAAGGTCTTATGCATGACAGTATCAAAACAATCATTTTGGGTTTCACTTTCCCTCCAATATTATTATCAACATAATAAAGACAACTGGACTCGGTCCAGACCAGAAGCCATATTGGACCGAGACAAGTCCGAGTCCAAATACTAGCGAGTCCGAGACAACTCGAGTCCCGCAGCCCTGTAATATCCACGTATTCATATTGTTATCAGCCTTAATATCTGTCATCTGATTCTGATTGTGATGATAATGAAACCCCAGAGTGGGTCGACCCCCCCGCCCCCCCCTCGCCATGCTGATGATGTCACTGTGTGTGTTGCAGCACACGGGCGCCGGGGACGAGGGGGGGGGCCAGTCCCTGACCTCGTCCGGCAGCTGCCTGGTGGACTTCCGGGCCCAGCCCTTTGTGGAGTGCCAGGGTCCGCGGGGCACCTGCCACTACTTCGCCAACATCTACAGCTTCTGGCTGACCCGCGTGGACACGCCCACCGCCGCCGTTGCCAGGGGCGACGACGGCGGCTCGGCGGCGTCCTCCATCACGCTGACGGAGGGCCGGCAGCAGAGGGACAGCATCGGCAGGTGCAGCGTCTGCATGAGGGAGTGAGGACGAGACGGACCGGACGCTTCTGGGTGTCTCTGCGAGGACACTCTGTCATCAACACTGCCAACCAATCACAGCCTTGAAAACACTGCCAACCAATCACAGCCTTGAAAACACTGTCAACCAATCACAGCCTTGAAAACACTGTCAACCAATCACAGCCTTGAAAACACTGCCAACCAATCACAGCCTTAAAAACACTGTCAACCAATCACAGCCTTAAAAACACTGTCAACCAATCACAGCCTTAAAAACACTGTCAACCAATCACA